>NW_027526203.1:201743243-201860743 GCF_048455015.1 Haemaphysalis longicornis
GCCGCCACCGCCACCACGCCATCATCTGCTGCTATGTTACAAGTTTATGGCGTGATCACAGGAAAAGACGGCCGCGACCATCGCTTCTATGACACATAAGAGCAGCGAAGCGCTACGCCTGATAACCGCGGAGCGCACCGATCTCGCCGATTCACTCATTCGTCAAGCTCGACTTCAATCAGCGCTGTAATGAACCAAATAGTCACTTTTCTTTGTCATTTTTCTCTTGAGTTCAATCATGTGACTCAACAGGTTACCAGGACGAGTATGGACCAATTCCACGCATTGGGTTCTCTTTGTAATGGAGAGGCTTGTACTGCCCTCTTATGTTGCGGTTATGCCAAACGAATAATTTTTATTTTATTGCCAAACATAAAAGCAAAATACTGCACGGTATTTGTATTCTCCATGATCGCCGACTTGGAAGCAGTTAAAACTATAATTTGTTTCGGTAGGAAACATGCTTTAAACAGCGCGCATGCGAAACTGCGCCTGCTGCAAATTGCCGCACATTTCGCGGCGCCGTAAGCCGGGGCAATTTTTTGCCCAGTTTGCTTGTATTTTACGACAAAAACAGCTGCCATTTTCAAGCTGTTACGTAGCATTACGTCACTTTTACGCAGGCTGAATTTGCCCATGCATGGCGTAATCGTTCCCGCCAACTCTTTAAATTACGTCACGCCTTCTCAGCCAATCACAGAAGGGGTGTGTATTACAGTATTGTTTTTGAATAGCAAAGACAGGCTTACGTTGTCATGTCTGCTGCATTTAGTCCGGTTTTTCATTGCCGGCCCAGAATCATGCGCCTTTAGTAACGAGAAATAAGGCAAACTTTAGAACTGGTGTCCGTAAACGACATGAAACGTCAAAATGACGACAGCGCACAGAACCGCTTTGTCAACCGGAAGCACGTGACCAAAACTGAAAGCCAATCAGAAAAGACTTCCGGAAAATTGCCGGAATGGCCGGCACTTTGTGCAGTCGAGATTAGCGCCCTAGATGTTTCAACAAATTGCGGCCTCCAGATCGGACGCGCTAGCTCCAAGCCAAAGTTGCGAACGTATTCCTGCACTTTGAACACAGGAAGCGGTGCGGCGAACAGTTCGGAGAACTTTGTCGCGTAAACATGCGAGTCGTCGTCGTCTGAGCTGCTGTCCTTCTCGGCGTCGATTTCTTGCTGCAGAAGCAGCGGAGATGGTTCCCCTACACTCAATAGGCGTCTCCGTTTCGACATGATGCGGAGATACCTTCAGTAATAGCGCGAGAAGCAAAAACGTCGAAATACCTCACAACAAACCGCTGGCTAGGCCTCAGCGAACGCCACCGACAGGCAGGCGAGCGGGCGAGCCGCGAAGACAGGGTTCACGTGACCCGATCGCCTCCAGATTTCTGCGGCGCTCCCACTTCGGAGGAGTCGGAGCAGTCGGAGGCGCTCGGAGTGGAGTACGACGCTCTGAGACGACCAACCGAACATACATCGAGCGCCCGATTTCGACCACCCGAACACGTAGTCGCTTTCCGGAGTGCTCCAGAGCGCTCTAAAACGACTACCCGAATACCGCATAAGTGATTCGGGTGAAAAGGAAAGGGAGTGCACTGGGGATATTATTGAGCCCATCTGGGGGTTCACCTGCATACAACCCAGTGCTGGGGGGAGCGGAGCAGGTGATGAAAGATTAGGGAGGAGAAAGAGGGTGGTAAAAGATATAGGTAAGCTATAAAAGGAAAGAGTGGGGCCACTACGCTAAACTAAGCGAAGCAGCAGCAGCAATGGCGCGGACAGTAGTCTGCCGTCTAAAGGCTCTTGGTGAGTCCGGCGGCCTCCAGGTAGAGCAGGAGGTGCCAGAACACGTCACGGCGAGTGCCGTCAGGGCCCGTCGGGAAGAGCAGGTCTTCGAGACGCTGGTGGGGCAGCCCAAGACGCTGGAGCGAAGTCTGCAGCACTCCTCGGTGTGCTGAAAACTCTGGGCAGGAGCAGATCAGGTGCTCCAGCGTCTCGGGCTCGGGACAGTGGGCACAGGTGGGCGAGGCGCAGCGGCCGTGGCGGTGCAGTCGGGCTGCCGCGTCACAATAGTTGAGGCGCAGCCGGAGCAGTAGGCTGCGGTCGTTTTTGCATGTGTACGAAACTGCCTCCGGGGGTTCATGAATCGTGTTAAAAACGCTAATAAAAAGATTTATTTTGTATATACCTCGCAATAAAATTATAAAACGAATTTTTGACGTCATGTAAACGTTTTTGTCCCTAATTTTAAGCTTTGTAGCTGCAACTCTATCACATAATCGAAATACGACACCAACGCTAACAACTGCCCCACAAAACACTCCCGCTTATTTCCCAAATCAAAAGCACTGATTGGAGGCCAAGTAAATTGGGAACAGCCGCTCGCGATAACACTATTCAATCATTTACACCTCAAGTCGGTGCGCAAACACAAAGTCCTGAACTGCTGCCGATAAGCATGGGCTGAGACGAGCGGCCCTATCGCGAGGTGTGCCGGTGTTTGCAACTCGCTCGTCTAGGTTCATCTTGATCCACGTCCTGCACCTAGCTGCGGTGCGGCAGCAACGTTACGGCCGTCTAAAAATTTTGTTTCTGCCATGCTAAATAACAAGTCAGATGTCTTTGAGTGGATTGTATGACATGAGATTTCCGGTAGGGAAGTTGGAGAAAAAAAAACGAGCTAGATATTCAAAAGTTATTTCCCCAGTATGGAAGAAAACAATGTGAAATTGTTATATAAATATTAAGTTCAGACGTCCAGTACTACGAATTCGATCGACATTCACATTGACTACTTCGGGATACTTAGGGGGTAGGGGGAGGAAGATGGGGTTATGACCCAAAACCAGTGTTCTACAAGTGTTCTACTTAGTCACTATTTCACCTCAAGTGGGACCTGTTCAGGCACCACTTTGAAGCAAGTGGTATCTGTTCGCGGGCCACTTGCAGCAAGTGGGACCAGTTCAGCTCGCACTTTGAACCAAGTGGTACCTGTTGGTGGACCACTTGTAAGCGGTACCACTTGCAAGTGGTTCCACTTGCCTCCAAGTTGGACGACCACTTCAGGTCCCATTTGAGGCAAGTGGGACCACTTTGGATCTCACTTGCAGGCAAGTGGGACTACTTCGAAAAATCACTTCAAATTTTTGTCTGGGAACGCATTAGTACGACGGAATATTCCTCTTTTGTTGGGACCCACGGGTTAACACTCGAATTGTAAGAATCAAATTAATTCAAAATAATGCCGCCCGCTTCTTTGCGCCACATTACTCCAATGCTAAGCGTAACTCATATCAAGCGAACTGTTAATATGCTCAACCCAGGGGCGTAGCCAGAAATTTTGCTCGGGGGGGGGGGCTGAGACTGCACCTCGACCTCCTCCATATGATTTTTCAAGGGATTAAAAATATGTTTTTATTTATTTGTTTAGGTACACTAAGGGCCCCGAAGTGCATTACATATTGGGGATCGAAAAAGAAAAAATATACATAGGATCAGTGTACAAAGAAAACCATGGTAAGAAATTATACACATATAAGGCAATAACACAATTTGTACACTCACTAGTTGCTATCAGCAATAGCAAAGTGGACAGAGTATGTTATAACATAGACAAGGCAATAAAAGTTCATTTACCACTTGGTTTCCGAATTGATAAAGTCCGGTTCCATCTATTCGCGTGAGGTACTCATTTTGAAGACCTGTCTCGGCAAGCCGCCAGCCTGCAACAAGCTTTAACGGACACACAGAAATGGTGTGAATACGCTGGACTCTCGCTTTCAGCTGAAAAGACAGCCATTCTGTCCGTGGCCAATGCTTGGGGCCGTCATAGACTGGAGATGTCACCGATCTCGCTGCAACTCTCCGGCCAGCCTGTGCGCACTGCCACCTCTCTTCGTGTGCTGGGATTGGAGATTTCATCATCAGGGTCAGCTGCCTTGTGGCTTCGATCTGCCCGCCAACAAGCAGGTCAAATGCTACACCTTATACGATGCATTTCACAAAAGTCTGGAGGCTCCTGCTTCAAAATGGCCCGACTCTTGGTGCGGTCAATACTTCAGCCGCGACTTGTCTATCAGGCTCAATTCCAGCATATGACCCTAGCGGAGTGGTCCCGACTTGAAGCAATTAATAGAGCTGCAATGCGGACGATCACCTGCCTCCCTCAAATAACGCCTATACCAGCTCTTCAGGCCGAAGCTCAACTTAACACCCTGGATGAGCTTGTACATCAACGCCGCTCCGCACGCCAGAGCAAACTAAATTTTGTTCCGGAGGCAGCGGCGTTGGCGATCTACATGGGCCGTTCTCTACCCACCTTACCATCCCGCCCTGTAGCTAGGCCGCCCTGGCTGTACCATCAAGTGACCGACAACCGGCCTCTCATTCGACTCCACAGTCTGTCGATGGGAAACGCAGTCGAGCAATCCACGGGTGTGCCCTTACTAGCGACTGCGAACCTGCCTCAGGTTGTAGAGGCATTTGTGGATGCTGGGGCCCAAGACGGCGTTTTAACTACAGCGATCGTATGCCCCTCTCATCCAGAAGCAAACCAAAACTGTGCATATGAAACACTCCGCACCTGGCCTTCTATGCTGGCGGAGCTTACAGCCATCCGGGACGGACTGCAAGCTCTCCTACCGGCACTTCTTGAAGCTCCTGGAAGTTTTACGGCACACATTTACACGGACTCAACGGCGGCCATACGGGATTTGCGACGTGTAGCCTCCAACTCGTCTGTCTCAAGAGACATTCATGACCTGCTTGACACGTGGCCCTGCCCTCTCCGACTGTCATGGATACGACGTAATTCTATCACCGCTCATATTGCGGCCGATAGTTTCTGTCACGTTACGTCGGTTCCACGGCCCCTGCCCTTGCTGACAACTGACCCACATGACCAACTTGTCCAACTAAAGGAAGATCTGCGTCGCGCCACACGTGCTCTCATCCCACCGTGTGGAACAGACCTTCCCAGTGGGCTCGCTCGCTGGGAGGAGGTCCTGCTGCGTAGACTACGAGTTGGGGTGGCCCTCTCTCCTGCGGTAACCCGGGCGTGGCCACCGCGATACCATGCCCCGTTTTCCACGACCTGCCCCTTTTGTACGGCTCCTGCCGAAGAAGCCGACACCAACCACCTGCTATGGACGTGCCCTTCACTGAGTGCAGCGAGATCCCGGCACCTTCGTGGCACAGGCCTGCATCCGGGGAGACCCCCCGATCTTCAGCGATGGCTGTGGGGGCCCCACCACCGCTGTCTTCTGGACTTCATCCGGGAAACGGGTGCAAACTTGTACCTGTAGGAACTTATGCCAAAGGGCATACTGTCGCAATTAAAAAAAAATCTGAACGCCGCTGTCTTTTACGCCATTATAAGGCGTAGGAGCAGCTTGTTAACAGTCGCGTACAGCGGATAATTCCACCAAGATTATTCACAGAAAAAAAAGGAGTCAAAACGTACAATTGTGGAGAAAAAAGCGAGACGATTATATTTGGATGGCGGCAACAAAAGTTTCACTGGCAACAAAGTGCACATTTATACAGAAAACCTAGCAACAAGATACTTAAATCGGAAAGCTGCAGTTAACGCACATATTTAAGCAACAGTGACTGTACAGTGTACATATTACATAAAACAAGGCCAACAAAGAATAAGTTCAGCGAGCACATGAGGTTAACCCCACACATAGAAACGCAGTGAACCCAGGCAAAAATAAAACTATTACCCTAGAAATTGTAATGTGCTTTTAGAACACTGGCGTCGTGATGTAACAGGACCATATGGGTAAAATGAGTAGAAGCATAAATGCTTAAAATATTAAACAAAATGTGTATTTTAAAGGTGCTTTAGTGTGAACACAATTGCGTTGTGCCCGATGTAAAATAAGGCTCTACTTGACATTAATAGAATGACAAAAGACAGAAGTTTAAAAGACAAAAGTTTTACGTAAGTCGCAGACGGTACATTTAGTTGCACATAGCCCATAGAGCAATGGTTTGTTGAAAAACGCCGCGTAAACCAGGTTTTCCAGAGCAAGGTGGGCGATTCGTACTTGACGTGCTTGTTAAATTTTAATTTCCAATTTCGTGATAATCCTAGAATGTGATGTGGGCGGTTGCAGTGAACGGAAGCAATCTCTGGTTTCTAAAACTGTGCAATGATTCGTTACCACAATTACACTCTTATGAAGCAGAACTAACATCGTTTCTTTTACTTGCAATGGTTTCTTACTGATTCTCTATTTAAAGGACAAAGCTTACTCGGCGGGGAATTTTAGCGAAGCGATCAATGACTTCTGATACGCTGACATCAACGTCTCTGTGAGCGTACAGAATCGCTAGGCCAACCATGCGTTCCTGGGACATCGTGAAGCGCAAGTAGTTCTTTAACAACCTCATGCTCGAAAATGTTCTCTCTGCGGTGGAAGTTGTCACTGGAAGGGTGACTAGAATCTGAAGCAGTTTGTGCACATTCGGATGGAACTGGCAGTCGCAGTGAGAGAGGGCAGTTATTCCTGTGCTGGGGCGGAGGTTTGCTGCTTTGTTCATCCACTTTGCCCACCAAAGTCGCAGTTCTCCCAAAGCAGCCCTTGAGTCCACGTCCTGCGGAAAACTAGCGACGAGGTTTTCCGCTGCTTTCTCGCGATTGTCTTGCAGTGGTGGTATTGCGGATGGCACAATTACACAAAAACACTAATGTTGTCCTGTGCTTTTCGAACCGTTGGTGCATCTGTGCTAACACGTAGTCCATGAATGGAATGAATACGGTTCTTCTAAAATATTGCTCTGGATTTTCTAATGCAACGCCACGATCCTGCTGGCGGACGCCGGCTCGTCGGCTGGTGATTTCGACATTCATTTTGTTTTCCACGGCCTGCACTTGTGCAAATATTTTCGAGAAGGAGGCAGTGGCACTGTCTCGGTCATTCTGAATAGTCTCCTGTACCAAGTGTAGGTCGTCCATCGTGGCGCTCATGTCGATGCTGCTCGACTGCAGCCTCTTTGACAGCGGCAGAGTCAATGCAAGCACATTCTTCGCCACATGCAGGCTCACGAGGAATGCTGGTGACAGAAGTGCGAACGCCAAACTATTCGCCTGAGCGGAACTTTCACCACTGCCATTGTCTTGAATTTCCTCTAGTGCTGCGATCACCGCTTCAAAAAGACTGACAAATGAAAGCACTGCATCATGCTTTTCCACCCAGCGCGTTTCGCATAATCCCAAAAGCCGCTGCCTTGTGGACTCTGGGCACATCAAACTGATCATTTTTCTCAGAACGTGCGAACGGTTAGCAGATTTCCGAAAAAAATTCGATGTTTCCTTTAGCGTCCCAAAGCAGTTTCGGATATCTGTAATGGAGCAGGCCGCACACAAAACTAGGTTAAGGGAGTGGCTGGCGCAATGTGTGTACAATGCGGTCGGATATTTTTCGCGAACGACGGCTTGCACACCGTTGGTTCTACCTGCCATAGAGCTTGCGCCGTCATACCCTTGGCCACGAAGGTGTTGCATGTTAATTCCTAGGTCAATGAGAAATTTGATAATTGTGTCGGCAAGGGCTCTGCCGCTTTGGTCCTGTATTGGCACAAAGCCTAAAAACACTTCTTCGATGTTGTCAGTATCCTTGTTCAGGTACCTTGCGCAAACGGTAAGCTGTTCAATTCCAGCAATGTCTGTAGTTTCATCGGCAAGTACTGCAAAGCAGCCTGAGGCGTTTACTTTTGCAACCAATCTTTCTTTGATGACTTCGCCAGAAATTTCTATAATTTGGTTTTGTACCGCTGGGCTTAAATACGAGGCATTACTGGGGCAGCCCTCCAGGTGGTCCTTCAGAGCTGTATCGCCACAATCGGCTCGCATTCGAAGTAGCGCTCTGAAGTTTCCTTCGTTTTCCGCGGAGACGGCGCTCAAGACCAGAGGACCGCTGTCCCTATGGCCACGCAGAGCCGGACCCTGCCGTGCGCAAAAAAGAACTGTCTCAACAACAGGCTTCAATTTTCTTCTGTTTTCTCTTATTTGATTTTGTCTGCCCTGGTCCAGCTGGTCAACCACACTAGGTGCTTTTCCTAAGAACGAATTGGATAAAGTTATCAGCCGCCAGTTGACAATCACGGTGATATTTGGTGCTTTCGTGCGCATCAAAGATTTCGAGAGCGTGCTTCCATTTCTGGAAAGGCTTAGACACGACGGCTCCAGTGCGTGCATGTTGGCCCTTGCCAACCTCCGGCCCGCAGAACAGGACGCACACTCGACAAAAAGCACCTTGTTGAAGGTCTGAGTAGCTCAACCATCGATATCTATCGAGCCATGCCGACTGAAATCTTCGGTTTTGCTTCAAATCTTTCGTAGATTTGAATCTGTATCCTTGAGGTGGAATCCACGGAGATGTCAGAAGCTGATATCTGGTCTGGTCTTCCATTGTTGAGTAATTCGAGTGCAGCCCTATGTCCAATTTGCTTGTTAGGACCGTTTGCGCATCTGAAAGAGTTAAATATTTGATATCACTATACGTGGTTCGATACATGAGCGATCTGTTTCTAAATTGTGCACAATAACTGAACGAATAAGAAAAATATGTGCGAATTCTCACCAGATGAGCATGTTGAGCCTGTCGGTACAGACGCATGCTTCCGAGTTTCCAGATGTGGCTCTGGCACCAGTCCTTCGTCTCTTGTGTCAGTAGAGATTTTTCGTCTTGAACCAGTACCTGCGCAAACCACAAGGGAAAAAAATAAACAGCAGCCCTCTCTTGTCGCTATACCCAATGACCCAATAATGCGCAATCTTTGTTTATAAGCTCCTACCGCCATGTATATAAGTAGCATAATGTTCGGTGTGTGAAACTGCACCTTTGGCCTGCGCGAGCAAGGTGTTTCCTGCAATGCTCAGCGTAACGCGCTGGTTCACCGGTTCGTGACTTAGAAGCTGTTTTCGGACTAAGAAGCGGAATCTATATGTGTTTAGGGGAAACAGCGTAAGATGTGCCACCTAGGCTAAGGGTGCAGTGGCGACAAACTCAATACGAGTTGTAGAAAAACCAAATTGTTTAGACTGCGCCTCGTCATAGCTCCGTCACCCCCGTGGTTATCCGGCCTGTTCAATCCTACGCGTGATCAAAACCAGACGTGAAAATTGCATGTCAGGGAAGGGGACATTTTTTTAGCGTGAGTAGCGATTTTTTCGATTTTTTATGCAAACCATGGAAGGGAGCGCTCCTCTGTTCTTGAAAAGAGAGGAATTTTTTCTTTGAAGGGGGAAGAGGGTTGTCTCATCAAGGACCTACTGAATAAAAAGACAGCGCAAGGCTTGATCTACAGTGCTTTTCGTCCTGCCGGCATCGTCGGCATTGCACGCCGGCGTGGCGAAAACATTTTAAGAAAGGCAGAGACAACATCGAAATAATGATTTCGAAACCGAACATGATTGAATTTCAAGCAGTTGCATGACTGAAGGAAAAAAATAGGACATATACAGAAAAGGTCTCAGTACTGAAAAGAATGCATGCAAACAAATGTCTCCACGAATGAAAGTCAGGAGACCTGACTTTTATGAGAAAGAGTTGCTGTTACATGTCGGTTATGCTAACGCTTACTTCCGCAAATAATGCATCTTATTCCCCTCACTTGACTACTGGTTTATCAGTAATAATGTTGCTATTTTGCAAACGTAGCTGCCAATACCTGTCCGCCTACGAAAACCCGATTCTAGGCTTCAAGATCATGTATTTTACGCACCATACATTGAACACAAGAAAACCCGTAAAAGAAATAGCATAGTTACCTTTGCTGGCTTCAGTGTCTTGGCACGGACGCTTGGACGTAGGAGGAAAAAATGTCGATATCCTCTTCTGTGACATATTGTAACGCCGAATTCCGTGCAGTCGCTACGCGGCATTGAAGGGCAGACAGATGAACTCCGAAGACATATTAAGTTGAATATTTACACTAAAGGTTCTTATCTTCCCTGATGATCTGACGACGACGATTGTAGGGGAGGTTTCTTTAAAAGTATATTGAAACGAAAGAAAAAATATTTGCAGACTGAAGTTGAAGTTGAGCAGAGTAAGAAGTAAAATAAGCGTATCAGACAGCTAACTTTGTGTGAAACCCTGAGGATCCGACACCGAGACGCGTGTCTCGTTGTTTTGATCGGTCACTTAGGCTCCGCCCACGACGCACGTGCCAATCAGCATCTCGTGATGATCTGGTTGGTTGCATTCGCAAATCCGTGCATAAACTGCGGCGGACAACGCCCCCGTAACCCCGAAACGTTGGTAACTCTCTCCCACCACTAGAAAAAAGGAAAAGACGAAAAACAATGAAGTAAAACACAACAAACGAAACCACGTGCAAACACTTGAGGGCACCTGTTAAGTTCGAGCACCTCTTTTCCTAAAATCGCGAGCTGCTCGTTTATTCTGTCAAATGTTCTTTTTTTTTTTCCCGCCGATTGGGATGCGGTGATGAATGGACAGCGCGGAGCGCAGACGGAAACGCATTACTTCGCGCCTCTGGGTTTGACGCGGGCGGCCACGGGGCGGGTTCAAAGACGGGACGCGCGCTGCGCATCGTTTCGTTTGTTTGTAATGATGCCGCAGCGCCCGGTGTCGGCGCCTCGGTTTGAGGGAAGTGGTAGGCTTGGCCGCTGCTGTATCGGGCAGGTCGACGAACTGCGGCAAGTATTCGCGGGGAGGGCTATGACGAACTAACGAGGCCGTCTGGGTGGCCCTCGTTTTGTGCGATCCCGAGCACTTTGGACCAACCGCGGGTAGAAGGGTTGTTTTCGCCTGCAGGTGCCCCCGCGAGACGGTTGAATGGGCTTCTCCCGCCAGTCATTCTGGGGATCTAGGCTTGGAAACATTGGGTCGCGCAGGTCATTTAGTCGCGTGTCTCGTGCCGGCTACGTGTGGTCTTCTTTCCGGCCTGAAAACGCGGCGTCGTCTGGCTGACAACGAGGGCGGCAATAACGGGACGGCGGGGCGCGTGGAACGAGAATGGGGGGTCCGTCGGGAAACAATTAGTCGCCTATCGGCGGCGGAAAAAGGGATAAGTGCCGTGCGCGGTGTGTGGCGGCGTGCGCGGCCACAGAGTGGGGTGGGGGGGCGCTCGACAAAGCGACGTAGAATTGTAGGCTTGAATGTCTGTCGGCGACCCGAAGCGCGCGCGCCGTCTCAAAACTTTAATGACCACCAGGAGGGAAACGGGCCACCAAGGGAGAGCTGGTGCGCTTTCCGGACAGGACTCCTGGGGTTCTGGACAAAATCCTAGGATGGTTTCCGGCGCAGGTGGTTGCCTTGGTCGCCGTGCATGACAGGGCGTCAAAATTTCGGGGGGGGGGGGCTGAAGTTCCATAAGCACCCCCCCCCCCCTACGCCCCTGGCTCAACCTATCACTTCGCCGGAAAATTTCTCGCCTGTGCCTCTTCCACAAGACTTAGCCTAGTAGGCCCTCACTGAGCATCTCGCTTTTTTCCCCGCCATTCTCAATGACACTTCATCCCGCAACGATCATCGCTTCAAGGCTATAATTCTAAGTGATATAGCAAATGACAGTCACGCCAAGTGCCGGGGAAGGAAAGAACATTTATTGCAACGAGCGCCCTGCTCTTATACTCGCTGTTCGCGGCGCATGCGCACTGACGGTACTTGCGTCAGCGCCAAGCCACAACACTCCCCCCCCCCCCCCCCCCCCCCCCCTTATTTTTTCTTATTCGTAGCCCCAACGATCTGGCTTACGCTTGGGTCTTGTGCTTCTACGGAGAGGTGCGGGGGAGACTGGCACTCGAGTTTCCAAGCTTTGCTCGCCTCCGACGTTCGGGCTTGCAGCGTTGGAATTGGAGGGCGTCGATGGCCGAAGAATGGTTTCTGAACCCTCTCTCTGTTGTCCCATTTTCTCGGGGTGTTCCTCAGCTGGTGGTCCTGAAGGGGTTGGCACCGGGCTTGGTTCAGGCTCGGGCTGAGTCTCACCAGGGCACTGCTCTGAGAATTGACGGGGCAGACGTCTTGGCAAGCGTACATGGTGACGAATCACTCTTGGCTCAGGAACGGGAAATGTAGCTGCTACCAAGTGGTCGGCGTGCACATAACGCTCTTCGTTGTTGACGTTCACAGCATATGTCACCGCACTCACTCGCCGCATAATGGTGCCAACTAGCCACGCAGGGTCACCTGGTCTCGTTCCTTACAGCCGCACCCTGTCACCTTCGTTGAACTCGCGCAACCGGGAAGCAGGATGTTCCGTGCCCACCCGTTCGTTCTCCGGGCGATCCCCGAGCCGAGGATGTAGCAGTGTAAGCCGTGTCCTCGGGGTCCATGACAGGAACAGCTCCGCTGGAGTCTTGAACGTTGCTGCACAAGGGGTGTTCCTGTAGTGGAAAAGAAACTGGTCGACACGGTGCTGAATAGTCTTCTGCACACCTCGCATTTTTTCATCCTGCAGTTGCTTTTAGAGATCTTTCTTAACGGTATGTACAAGTCGTTCCGCAGTGCCGTTAGACGCTGGATGATAAGGTGGTGTCTTTTTATGGCGTATGCCGTTGGATGAAAGGAACGTCGTGAACTCGGTAGAAACAAACTGCGGTCCATTATCTGTCACTATCTTCTGGTAGACCGAACATAGCAAAAATGGTTCGCAGCTTTTCCACAGTTTTTGCGGCCGTTGTGACGGTCATGCATACGACGTCAACCCACTTAGAGTAGGCATCCACAAGCACCAACAACCGATTTGGGTTGCTGTAAGCAAAATCCAGGTGAATCCTTTGCCAACGCCGAGTCGGCCATGCCCATGACGTTATGGGCAAGCGCGGGGCGGCATTTTGAGTCAGCTGGCAAGTTTCACACTCTTTCACCGTTTGTTCAATGCTTTCGGTCTGCCCAGCCCACCACACGTGACTTCGTGCCAGCATTTTCATCCGAGTGGCTCCCGGGTGTCCTTCGTGGAGCAGCCGCAAGACCGGACCTTGCAACGAACACGGCACAACAACACGGTTACGCCACGTGACACAATCACGTTCTATAGACAGTTCGTGGCACCTATTAAAGTACGGTGCCAGCATTTCATCGGTTACTTTTGAAGGCCAGCCGCTTCTCGTGTACAACAGAACCTTCGATAACGCAGCGTCTTTCTGCGTTTCCTTTCGAATCGAGTCCGCTGATAAGGGCAAATTCTGAGCCGCTGAGAAAAACTGGACGTAGTCACTTGCATCGCGCGCGTTCTGCAACGGAATGCGCGATAGTGCGTCCGCATTTGCGACGGATTGCCCCTTGCGATACTGCCATGTGTAGCGGTATGCTGCCAGTAGAAGCATCCACCTTTGCATTCGAGCTGCGGCTGATGCAGGAATAGGCTTGTCGTGACCTAGTAAACCCTTCAGTGGCAAGGGATCCGAGTATATTGTAAACTCCTGACCGAAGATGTATTTGTGAAATCGCTTGATTCCAAATACAACTGCTAGAGCCTCTTTTTAGAGGTGCGAATAGCCTATCTCGGCCTTGCTGAGGGTTCGGGAGGCATACGCAATTGGTTTTTCATGGCCATCAACTACATGAAAAAGCACTGCCCCCACTCCGTAGGCTGACGCGTCCGCCACTAAACCTAACGGTTTTGACGGATCGTAGAAAGTGAGGACGCTTTCATGAGTGAGCACCGTTTGCTTTCTTGGAAGCATTTCTCTTCGGTTTGGGACCAATGCCAGGGCTGGTTCTTTTGTAGAAGAGTATACAAAGGCTTTAGCCTTGCTGACATCTGGGGGAATGAACTTCGAGTAGAATGTTAGCATTCCTAGATATGCCTTGAGCTCTGTCTG
Source organism: Haemaphysalis longicornis (assembly GCF_048455015.1). Classification (NCBI taxonomy): domain Eukaryota; kingdom Metazoa; phylum Arthropoda; class Arachnida; order Ixodida; family Ixodidae; genus Haemaphysalis; species Haemaphysalis longicornis. The sequence goes on from NW_027526203.1 coordinate 201,757,049, forward strand.
GTTTGTCGGAGCTGGTGCATTTTTCACCGCCTCAATCTTTTCCTCACATGGGTGGATTCCCGCACTGTAAACAACGTGGCCCAAATACCTCACGGAGTCTTGAAAAAAACTTACATTTTTGTTCCTTCAACCGGACTCCGTGGCGCTGAAACCTTTCCAGGACGGCCTCAACACGGTTCAGGCATTCGTCAAATGAGGCTCCCACAATCAGGACGTCGTCCAGGTAACATGCAACTCCATTGAGCCCCTTGAGCATCTCGTCCATGACAGACTGAAAAAAATGGCCGGTGCGCTTGAAATTCTGTACGGCATGCGCAGGCATCTAAACAGTCCCAGGTGCGTGTGAATTGTGAGCAATTTCTGAGAGTCTTCATGCACCTGAATTTGTTGGTACGCCGTCGAGAAGTCAAGTACTGTGAAGAACTTGCCACCCACAAGCACAGCGAAAATGTCCTCCACTAAAGGAAGGGGATAGTGCTCAGTCTTTATAGCTGGGTTGAGCGTGATTTTGTAGTCTCCACAAAGTCTCACCATGTTGTCAGCCTTCTGCACTGTCACCGGCGGTGTGGCCAAGTCGCTCTGCAGAACTGGCTCCAAGACTCCTCGTTCTTGCAACGTGCGGAGCTCCAGTTCGACGGGGTCTTTCAGTGCGTAGGGAACAGCTCGGGCTCTGCAAAACACTGGCTGAACTCCATCTTTCAACACCACTTGCGCTTGATAACCTTTGACCAAGCCTATTTCCGTGGAAAACACGTCCCGGAACTTCTGAAGCAAGTAGTTCACTTTTTGTTCCGTTTCTACGCTGAAAATGTGTGCCCAGTTTAGTTTCAGCATCGCGAGCCAATCTCGTCCCAGCAAACACGGTTGTAGTCCGGGAACGACGACGACAGGCAAAGTTTTTCTTTGCCCTTCGTATTCCACGACAACATTCGCCTGTCCTTTCGTTTCCAGTAAAGTGCCCCCGTACGTCTTCCGTTCGAGCTGGCATTTTTATAGCTTTACTTGTCGCGGCAGCTTCGCAAAGGCTTGGTCGTTGATAATAGAAAAGCTGCCCCGGTATCAATGTGCATGCTCACTGGCTGGTCAAAAATTTTAACTTCAACTTGATAGGGACGCTGAGTGTGTTGGCTTCCGTGCACATGAAAGAGTTGCAACTGGTCATGCTCGCTATCTGCTTCAAGAACGTTGACGGCTTTGCCTCTCTTTTAAGTGTCCGTGGCTTGGTCGGTAGAGCGTCGCGCTGCGGCCGCAAAGTCCTCGGATCGAAACCTGGTGCCGGATGCTGTTTCTTTTTTAAATATAGAGGAGCACTGCGGACGCCGACGCCGCCGCCGCTGGCGGTGGATGGTTTGTGGTCGCTTACAAACCATCCACCGCCAGCGGCGGCGGCGTCGGCGTCCGCAGTGCTCCTCTATATTTAAAAAAGAAACAGCATCCGGCACCAGGTTTCGATCCGAGGACTTTGCGGCCGCAGCGCGACGCTCTACCGACCAAGCCACGGACACGACGCTGATATAAGTGTTAGTGACGCGCCTTATATCTTTAACGCATTCAAACTACGTCGTCAGCGGCGTGCGTTGGCGACTCAGCGGCGTTATAGCGGCTTGATAACTGCGTGGTGTACACGTGATACTACAAACCCGATGGAAGAGATGGAAGAGAAGGCGGCGAGGCGGTGGGCTGCGGGGGCCGAGCGCAAGCGCCGCAAGCGGGCCGACAACCGTGCATTCGCACTTTCACATTCTCCCCCTCGGGGAAATGCGGGGGAATTTTTTTCATGCATACCTTCGCCAAGTGTCCCAAATTTTTGCACCAGTGACATCTCGACTTCCGATACCGGCATTCGCTAGCATCGTGCTTCTCACAGCATCTGTGACAAGTACCAGCAGTGAAAAAAGTTTGACGGCGGGCTCACCTTCGGTTTGCGCTGCGGACGACGCTTTTTCCCAATAGAGTTCACGCTCCCTTCTGTCGACGCGCAGGCTTCTGCCGGCCTGAAACTTGTCGACTCCTTTTCGGCCAACTCTGTGGTTCTCGCCAACTCGCAGGCTGTCTCGAAGTTAAGTTCTTTCTTCTAGAGCAGCGCCGCTTGGATTGCAGAGTTCCGAAGCCCCGCGACGAACCGGTCGCGCAATGCGCCGTCCAGAAAATTCCCGAATGCGCACTTGGCAGCAAGGTGTCGTAGTTGCACGGCAAACGTTGAAACTGTTTCCGTTTCTAGCTGGTATCGGCGGTTGAACTTAAACCTTTCCGCTATGACTTGACTCCCCGGTGCGTAGTGCTCTTTCAGGACTTTCACGAGGTCCTCGAACGACTTCTCCTCCGGGCTTGAAGGCAACAGCAGATCCTTGAGGGTCTTGTACGGGTGCTTCCCGAGGGCTGTGATGAAAGCGGACTTCTTCAAGCTGTCCTCTTCAATTTGGGTAACCTTCCAGTAGTGGTTGAACCGCTCGACGTACGAACTGAAGTCTTCATCGCCGCCTTCGACGTAAGCGTCAAACTCCCAGAACTTTGACATGCTTCTGTCGACGCCCCTTCAGCAGCAGTCCCGAACACGCCGGTAACGCTATCAGTTTGCCGCCATCCTCGTCGCCAGTTGATATAGCAAATGACAGTCACGCCAAGTGCCGGGGAAGGAAAGAACATTTATTGCAACGAGCGCACAGAACAGGGAGGATTTTAGAGAAGCAAAGGTCTAGCTTTGCCTGTAGTGCCAGAAAAATCGTAGCGGCGGCGTCGTGAACTACGGTGGGAGCCCGCTTTGTGCCGCTGAAACAAGGCTTTGTAAACATGGCGGATGCTTTTTGCACAGGCCGCTTGAGCTCCTTAATAACATGGCTGCTCTCGCACGGCAGCCGCCGGCTCGCTGCTCCTGCTGGTTGCTGGCTGGCCGCGTGTTTACTTGCGCCGCGCTAGTGAAGTGATGTTACGCCAGGTGACCAGATGGCCTCTACTGGCACAGACCACAGTGAGCAGCAAGTGAGAACAAATCGTTTATTGACATCTGCAAGTTTACAGGGGCAGTCGCTTTCGTGACATTTTTTTTTTTGCCATAACAACTCGTTAACTTGCGCTAAGATTTCGAACGAAGGGCACACAACCAGCACTCAGTCGACGATGAAAGGCGGCGGTATACAGCGAGCGTCATCAGTTCGCACGTGCGATGTGCCCACCTTCCGAATCCATCACATTGGAGAGCGGCGACGTTGTCATGCACAACCTTTTCGCAGCGGCTGCAAGTAGGACGTGACGACGTGCGCTTGGGGCCGGGATTGATCGCAATGTCTCCAGCGAGCAAGAGGCACAACGTGACTGTCGGGCGGCCAGGAAGGGGTGCGCACATACCTTGGGGCGATGCTTCAGCGAGGTGGTGGGAACCAACTCCGTGCACAGCGCGCGAGACAGACTTGTAGTGGCGAGCACGCTCAGACGGGCGCATCCGTCGTGAGGAGCAACACGTACGTTTGGCGAGGTCTGGACCGAGGCGAGTCCGTAAAACGAAGAGTGATGCCAATAGCAAGAGGAGTCGCAGCCTGGATATAGGCCTACATGCGCCATCACAACAAGTCGATGCGGCGGTACAGCGGCCCCGCTAACACGGGCTCCAACAGGCTCACGCGGGTCGCTGAGCCTTCCCGGTGGCACGTATCACACTTACTGCACATGTTCACAGCGCAGAAATACTCAAGAAAACTAGATTTGACAAGACCACAGAGAATAAGTTAACCGCAATCCAGCTTGGCTTAGCTTGGCTTTGTGGTTGCGAATTCACAAGCGAGGTGGTGCACCAGTCGGCTGTTCGTAAAAAGTTCCGTACATTTTGCTCAACAGATGTTTGATGCGGAACTTGTTAATAATCTTTTTAAACAACACATTGTAAGCGAACTTTGTTGGCTCTCTGAGTCACGGAATGAATGTTTTGTATTCTCTACCAAAAGTAACCTCTCGGTTGCGCCGTCTGGTGGACTTGATTAAGAAAACTGCCGCTGTAGGTTGGTGTCGATTTTTACGCCGCCTATAGGGAAACCAAGGAACGTCCAAGCTTGAGACACGGCCGGGCTGGAGGAGCGGCGGGCGCGCAGTTTCATACGGCCTGCGCTTTCACCGCCGCTAGTTTGTGGCGCTTCGGACCAACCCTCGCTAAGGTCCCAACTGCTCCCTCCTTCTCCGCTGCCCTTCTCTTTTTTCTCTCCCCTCACCCGCGGCGCCGCCGTCCCTTTAACTCCGCGGCGGGGCCGCCATATTTGTTGGCCACTTGAGAGCAGACGCCCTTGCTACGCTTCAGGGCGCTCGCTGCCGTTTGCTCTTGTTTTCGCGCCGAAATCGCTCTTTGGTAGCATTTACAGGATTTCTAGAGCCCCGTTTTACCAACAGGCACTGAGTGATAGTGTTTTGTTTTATATTTTTGTCTACAAGGGGATATTTGCGAGGCGGATGCCGCTGGCGCATACGCACAGCGCGGTTTTTGTTTACGTGTGCGGCATTCTGTAACACCTCAGGATAGCTCGTGAATGCGAAAGGACCGAGCGTGGACATTTCAAACTGCTCTGTTACGGTAGTTCCGTTCTTGCATTCGCGTGACTGTGGTCGTGCAATCACTGCACAGAGGTCTTGCGCACGGTTCGCGGCAGTATACAGTGCGCTTCATTCGCAAATGCCGTAGTTCGAGCGCTGCGCTGGCGTCCTTGCACTCGCCTTTCTTGCGATAATTGTGTATCCTCAGCGGCGTTCACTCTGCGCCCGCTTTTACTAACGACCTACAGCCTACCTTAATTACGCGCAGTTTAGAGTGCTTTGCCGTTTTTGTAGAAATGTTTCCTTCACCTTCATGTCGTTATAGGCTGCTGTGAGTAGACTAAAAACATACACATGCTGTTGTGCGTGTGTGCACGTACAGCGACGTGAAAAGCCCCTGCTTCCCCGACTTCGCAGCCGGATACACTAAACTACACTCGCGGCCGTACGTTCATGTGCGAACCTAGTGAAAAACGCAGACTTGTAATTCTGGGAATACGCGCCAGAGAAGACTGCGATCAATCGATCGGGTAAACTGAAATTACAGTCCCTCTAGGTACAAATTATGTAACTAGTTACTGCAGTTAATTAATCATGCAATACGTTTTTTCACCGGGCGCGGTCGTTTACAGCCGTTATTAATGGAGGCGCCTGGACAGAATTGTTTTGTGCTGGGATATATTCTGGCAGATTTGTACATTGCACTAACACAGGGATACACCCGAAAGAAATTCGAAAGAGGACCAATGTCACGATGATTATCAAGAGAAAACAATAAGTCACAAAAATGAATTGGTGCCAGCAAATAGATATTTTATTGGAACAAACGTCCGTAATGACGTCGTGCAGGTGGCTTGTGCTGCTGACGTGGCTTCCCGTGAGAAAAAATGTTGGGAGTGGCATTTGGGTTCAGTTTTTTTAACGCCAAGCTTCTCCAATATCCGTTGCTCAAATTGATCCGTGAAATAATCCTATTGAGAAGGGAAAAGAAATGTCGCCACCGAGTTTGAGATGCGCCACAAACACTCCGCAAATATAGGCAATTATGCATTGCAGAAGGGAGTTAGTGACTGTTCTACCGTAGCATGGTCAAATTCGTGTTCGCGCATCTGCTCAGTGCCGCGTCCGCTCAACTCGCTACACTAAACCCGTTTAGCAAGCGCTTTGCTGGACAAAAATACGTCTGCTGAAAATAATATAGTCGCCCAGTGTGTTTTGGTTCAAATCGCAATGACTGGATACGCTGCGCCATTGACTACTAAGATGAAGTAAGCGCGCACACTGCAAATGTACGGCATCACGTGTAATGCAAACGTAAGTCGTAATTAACGTTCCTCTGTGCATACACGCAAGAAAGGGCGTACAGCCGTTACGGTGCGAATATGCATTTGAAGTGCTCATTCAAACGAGCGCGAATTTAATAAAGCGATAACAGAAATTGCGCATCAAACGTACGTCAACGGCGCGGTCACTATATTAGCTGACCTTAAATTGTTTTACCTAGCCGCAATTTTTTTTTTCTCGCAATAGCCTTAATTTGCGCCGCACCGACCAAGCCCATATTACGCAGCAAATCACTCCGATGTCATAACAACGGGATTATAATGCCACCCGGGTAGCTAACACACAAAACATGACTTCACGCCAAAAAGAGCGTACACGCACTCGGAACGCACACGATACATGGTCAGACGCAAGCTGCCGTCGGCCAAAACAAGCATGAATTCAGGTGAACAATTCTCGCGTCACGAAACCCTTACGACAACTGACTGAACATGCTACGCCGCTGATATTGATGCTGGAAGTTAAGCGCGCACATGACAAATACACGGCTTCTTATCCAAACCAAAGCTTACGACGGGACGAACTCGGCGCTGCGCGCAATGCCTACTCAGAACAAAGCGTGGACGACGGTCGCGAAGGGAATACGCATTTCTTCGTAAGTGACCGCTCAAGCTCGCGCAGAATTTAACAGAGCAAGAACAAGCATTCAGAAACTTACCTCGCAAAAGAGTGATGGTAGCGTCGGCCTGAAGTATGCCCGTTCAAATCTATGCAACCAAACTTTTCTCCTTTCTGCGTCGCGTTTCCCGGACGGAATAACGAAGTCTTGTGCCCTGCCTGACGATAGGCACAACACATCGACACCGAGAAGCAACCTAAAACGACACCGGTGCGACATTTTTTCGAAGCGAGCAGCTAATTCCGGTACTGAAGCACGGTGGCGACGGTGGCTCGGAAGCCAGCAATGGCGTCGCAGCGGCGGCGTTGCGCAATGTCCCAGCCGGCGAGGCATCGGCGAGGCGACCCGGCGGCGGAGCAAAAAAAAACAAAACCACGTGACTTTTCCCTTGGCCAATGGCGCGCGGCGTTCGCCGGCGAAAAAGAAAATGGCAAAAAACGAAGTAAGAGAGGAGCGCGGGCGAGGGCGAAAGGCGGCGAGATCTAAAGATGGCGCTACCTTAGTAATTTTAGGGACCTTAACCCTCGCCAGTTGACCCACAGCACGGGCGGGGTAGAGGAGCGGTGCGCGCGGATTTGCCGCTGCCCTAGCCCTGCCGTGGCTACAGGTGATACCTGCCAGTGTTAATTTACATGGGCGTTCTTAAAATAGTTGATTCCTTACCCCCTTCTGAATTTTCGGTCTATTAGGGTCAAACAGCCTAACATTATCATTCGGAAGCGCCGAATCAAACATTTGAAAGAAACATTTCAACGCGGGGCGCATGACGAAAAATATGCGAGGTCTTCATATCTTATCAGCGACTGTATTATATGAAAATGGTGAGACAGCCAAATAAACACGGCACTTTCCGTGACTGAAATATCATTTCTTATTTTTTTATTTTTCCTTTCGGATGATGTCATGGTTTGCACACGCACAGGGCACGACCAGTGACGCGAATGATTTCCCGTCGAGGGAGATAGGGTTATCGCTTAGCTAAACGTGATTCTGCTATTCACGCTCCGGTCGGGCTGAGCGGCCCGCCGGCAGCGAAGCGCGCTGTCAAAAACACACAGCTGCGCTCGGCCAGAAGCGATGCGTCGACTAACAAAAAGGCGGGTTGGAAGGGCAGAGGGTTAGAGTTCCTGTATATAGCTCCCTGCGGGAGCTATATACAGGAACTCTACAGAGGGTTGGTTCGAAGCGCCCCCACTGTAAAGAATCTGCTGTATTGGTTCCTTCTTGGGTGCGCAGGCCGTATGAAAGTGCGCGCTCGCCGCTGCTCCAGTCCGGCCGTGCTTGAGAGGCCTGACGAGCGCCCTGCTCTTATACTCGCCGCTCGCGGCGCATGCGCACTGACGGTACTTGCGTCATCGCCAAGCCACAACACTAAGCAGCAGGAAAAATCTTCATTTAACTCATTTGTGCTCAAAAGGTCAGACTGGAGCCACTGGTCGGCTTTGCCGGCTTTTCTGTTCAATCTAACCTGCGCGCCCGCGCCATGTCATCTTATCGCGAGTGGCTTTGCTGTTCCATAGTTCTAAAGTTAGAATCGATATCGGACAGGATGAGATAAGAGGCGCTGCCAAGACACGAGCTAGGGAGTAGCCTGTGACAACCTAGCCGATATCTGCAAGTAATGAGCTCGGTACATGCGGCTTACAATACAGGGAAACTTTTTTTTCTGCGCGTCCCCCCCCCCCCCCCCCCTCGTAATCAGACTGTTCACGCGCCATTAAAAGAAAAGACGGGTGCGCTGGATTTGTGTTGCGATTGTGTTCTGTATTATACGACGTGGTTGCGCATTATTTTTGAACGCAGATATTATCTAGCAATGAGTGGTCAATAGTGCGGTTATTGTGTTGGAACAGTTTTTTCTCGCTGCATTTTGTTGGTGTGAATAAGATTTCTCGGAAGTGTATGGTCGGGTCAACGCTTCCTTTCCGAGTTTGCGTTAACTGGCCCAAAAGGCAGGCGTTGAAGCATACCTGTGCGTGCTTTCTTTTAAATTATAGGTTCCTGTTTACTGTGTCTCTGAACTGAAACGAATCTTTTGGATGTCTAAAGAACATTCCCGTCTCGAGGCGAGCCCAAGAAATAAGTATAAATTGAGTGGAACTTTCAAGTTCTTTCCTTGTCCCGCCGAGGTGTGCGCGAAAAAAATATGTATAGCGATTAGAACTTTCGAAGTTATTCTTGCGTAATCAATTGTGTACCTAAATGTGCATCTTGCACCTTTTTTTCCTATTCTGCAATGTTGCATTCCTAAATTTGCATGTCATATTTTTGCTTAGAGCCCAACAGAGTGTACATGAAATGTATGTGCATTATATTTTGTGTAGTGCATGTGTTTTCATGACTTCGAATCAAAGATGTCTTCATATGAATTTTGAATAAAAGGAAAGCGAAAAGAATGTTTGTGTAACGCTCCAATTATTATCGCCACAAAGACAACAATTCGACACCAGAAAACATACTATTAGAAACATGTTTTCTTCGTTCCATTGTTAAACACGTTACTGCACACACATAGCAAACGACGGGCGGCGGTCATTCCGAGGCATCGCCGCCGCTCGTCCAACTTTCGCGCCTGGTGCCATTGCCGAGCGGGCCATGAGCAGCGACCGGCGGCAGGCGCGGAAGTGGGGGGTGCGTCGGTTGCTGCGGCCGGCGCGCGGCGGCCCGGACCGGCTTGCCGCGGAAAAAATGACGTCATCAGCGTCCGCGACGTCACCAACTTCCTTTCCCCCTCACCACTCGTTGCCATGACGATAAATGCAACGTTTTTCAGACGGCACGTACCACTAGGGGAGGATTTGGCGCGAATTACGCGGGACCACGGTGGATGCTAGAGAGGCCGCCCCGTGCTGGAGCCACCTTTGCGGTTCCATCGCATCAATCACCGAGCCGGGCCCGGTTAACTTCAAGACGACCATACACGCGCGGATTTGTTGATACTGCTCCATTTCAACAATAGAAATATTTTCACAACTGCCCTCTGTAACCCGTTGCCTTGAGTTTAAACAAATAAGTTGTATTCCAAATATTTTGCAGGCTGGCCCTCGAGTTTCTTCAAGCTTCGGCAATATCCTCTATCTGCTTATCGCTTAGTTTCAGGCCATCATATACCATTTTTAAGTTTTGATCTTTTGTTTACCCGACGGTCGAAGTTAATTCTTCATGATCACTACTTCAACCGTTGGCTCCTTCTTCGTCTATTTCCATTACACTTTACCTTTCATACATTCATTTCGGTTGAAAACTACAGACCACAGTAGACTGCTTTTCACCACCCGTTACCAAGTTAATTCCCCCTGGCAGTTATTCTATTTACTGCTAATCGACCAGATTTAGGGGAAATCCCCAAGGTGGAGTAAGTTCCTGTGAAGGAAAGTTTCACATCCCCCTCCATGCAGCCATACGGCTACAAAGGACAGCTATACAGCTTTCTCAGAAACTTCGCAGTTGAAGAAAAATTCGTCCTGGTCTAGGATTCGAACCCGGGACCATTGATAAACCGGAGCAGTTGCTCTACCAACTGAGCTAACCAGGAGGCTAGTCGTTTGTACCGCGAGAGCGAATTGATCTGCAACTCGAAGTGATGGACAGGTGTTAATCGAGCAGATTTAGGGGAAATCCCCGAGGTGGAATAAGCTACTGCAGTAAGATCACGCACCGTACAACTTTCTAATACGATTTTACAATTACAATTCATGTATTCATCCGGGTCTCAAATTTCAGCATTCATGCCTCTCATTTGAACCGCCCCTCTCGGCAACCTCAAAGTGATGATGATGATTAGTGGCTTTCCCTTTGAATCGGGGCGTCGGTTGTCAGCAACCGACTTGCCTGTTTTATTACGCTTACTTGCCCTACTCCCAGCTAACCTATAGATTTGCTTCCTCCCTCCCATCTCTCCCTCTTTTCTGTTTTAAACTCATCCACCCCCACCCCCCTTTTTTCTCCCCTCGCTGTTCTAAATTCTCACCCGAATGATTACTCCGCCTGCGTACCCATCCCTTCCCTACTTTTCCTCCACCACCACTCCAGTCGCCTCTTCGTCACCTCTATGGCCTTGAAGTTGAGGTTCCCCCTCGCCCCAAATCCCAAAGCCTCCGCCAGCGTCGTTTCCCCTCACCCCGCGGTGGCCTTATCTCTGTGCACCTCCTGACAATATGGTCTATAGTTTCCCGATTACTGCCGCAGCATGCACACGTTTCATCCTGCTGCCTGTAGCTACCCGTGTATCCCCGGGTTCTCATGCACCCTGCCCGTGCCTCGAAGGGCAACGCACTGCCTCTCGTATTGCCATAGAATGCCTCCTTCTTAATATCCCGTTTGTCTGCCCTATAAGTCTCCAGGGTTTTTTTCCCTTCCATTCTCTGTGCCCACTTCGTCGTCTCTGCTGCCTTTACCTGCTTTTTAACTGTTGTGTAAACCCCGCTTTCCCCTACCGACTTTCCGTACCGCTTAGTCAGCTGTCTGGTCCTCCGTCTCCACCACGTGTCCACGCTCCTCATATACATGTACTTAAACAACCTCGCGGCCCATTTTTCGTCCTCCATGTCACGAAGTCGCTCCTCAAACTTTATCTTGCTCTGCGCCTCCGTCGCCTTGAAAGACAACCAGCCCATATCCCCTTGTACCGCTTCATTTGTAGTTTTGCTGTGGGGCCCAGCCTACCGCCCTCTGATTCACTTCCAGGCCCACTTGGGTCTCTGGCTTCATGCACAGAACCGAATTAGCGAAAGTTAATCCTGGTACCATGACCCCTTTCCAGACTCCCCTTACCACCTCGTATTTGCTGTATCCCCAGAGGGCTCTATGCTTCATTATAGCCGTGTTCCGTCTTCCCTCAGTTCGTCTTAAGGTGAGCCCCATGCGCCTGCGTGTAATCTTCGCTGTTGTTCAGCCATACTACTAAATATTTATACTCTTTCACCAATGGTATTTCTACTTGCTGCACTGATACTGTTTTGTGCTCCTCGCCGTCATTAAAGACCGTGATCCCCGACTTTTCTCTGCTAAAGGATAGCCCTAGGTGCGTCGCTTCTTCAACGCATATATTCATCAAGCCCTGCATACTTATCCGGTTGTCCGCCATCAACAATATGTTGTCTGCATACATTAGTCCCGGAACCCGTTGTTCCACCACCTGCCCGTTTTTCATGTAGGATAAGTCGAATCCTAGCGTACTAAACTTCTAGCGTCCTTTCTAACCCCGCCATGTAGATCATGAACAGCAGCGGAGAGAGAGGACATCCTTGTTTCAAACCCTTGTAGGTGTATACAGGCCTATTCAACGTTACTAGAATAAACTCAGTTTCAAAGCTCCGCTGGTGAGACGGTCCGCGTGGCGGTCGCGAGAACTAGCGGCGCTGCAGTCAAGCCTTGCGTAAGGAGCCTTGCGCTACTCCCGGCAACGTTTATAGATACTTTTTCAGTTTCGGAACTGCGCCTTCCAAAGCGGGCGCGACTTTACCCTAGGCGCTGAGAGGGCGCTCCGGTCGCGAGTTGCGCTGTGCCGGCGGCTGCGGCGACGGCTGCGGCGGCAGCGTTGACGGCGTGCGCGGCCGGTCCGCTGGGCTCAAAGGTTGCGGCCGCGGTGTACTTGCGTGTCTGCGCTACGAGTTTCTTCTTTTCGCTTGCGTTTGTCTTCATCCTTGCGCGAGAAACTTGCATTTTCAGTGCATTCGGTTTGGGATGCTATTGAACAGTGCGGCCGCGGGTGAAAGCATTTCTTGACTCCGTCAACATGCTGTGTTTTCTTTCATGTGCTGGGCTTGGTGCAATGCCGACTTGCTTAATTCGCAGTCGGCTGTACGAGATTTTTCAGCCCACTTTAGCAGTGATGCTTGTGAGGAGGCTGGGCACATGCATCGTGCACGGGGCACATGCTTACGCCCTTTACAAAATGTACAAATTGTGAGGAGGAGGACGGAATGTAGCTCCTCATGCTAAAAAAACTATTAAGACAAAACAGACTAATGAACAAAAACAAAAATTCTTAATGCTAGCGCAATATAACCAGAAAAGGTACAATTCAAATCTCAATACAAAACTTCCTAATTTATCCAGGATTTTGGGTTAGCTTTAACCAGCGGAACAATTTGATTTCTTTGAAACTACGAAGGAAACGCGGGATGTTTTTCGTAAAGAAAGCATGAAGTTGCTGCGCATGGCTATCAGGAAATATTATTCGGGCTGCAACGAATTTGCGCGATTGGCATGGGAAGCGAAATCGTGTTCCCACTTGACAGCTACTGCTACGTGAAAATTCATTTAAAATGCTGTCGTTATTGGCCCCCGCTAAAAATCACTGGGCGTACGTACATCTCCTTGCACAATAGGCCCGTTCCAAATAAATCGCGAACTGGAATAGCGCGGCTACAAAATGTTGAGCAACTTCCGAGAAAAGTTATTTATTTTCTGAGTACGCAGCCAGAGCTAGCTGGTCACAACCCGAGATGCCGGGCGGAACGCTACGGGAGAGCCGGCATTTGCATGAGGGCGAAGACGGCCAACAGCGAAAAAAATCATGTGACCACCAACCCTACGGAACGTGTTACGTTACGTAGTTTTTTTTTCCCTGAGGGTTGTATTATATTTTTCTGCCATTCTATCTCTCTCTCTCTCTCTCTCTCTCTCTCTCTCTCTCTCTCTCTCTCTCTCTCTCTCTCTCACTCTCTCTCTCTCTCTCTCTCTCTCTCTCTCTCTCTCTCTCTCTCTCTCTCTCTCTCTCTCTCTCTCTCGCTGCGTTTGCACGGCATTGCACGCGCGCTCCGCCAAGTCGACGCTCTCATGTAGTGCCGATTATTCTTCTCCGTGCCTGTTCTAGGTTCGATCGCACCGAGCTTTTCTTGCGCGCAGACATCCCGGCGCTCACATGCGGTTTCAGTTATCTTTTCCTTTCGAGCGGAGCAGGAAGGCAAAAAGCACTTTTTCTAGTTAAGCGCTCCGCACGTTTGCTGTGCGTGCGTGGGTGGGCGCACACATCTGGTAATGCTGCGCATCCTTGGAAGCAAACTACTACAATAAACAGAAGGCAATAAAATTTTTTTTGCCCCTTGCAGTGGTTCTTCCAAGTTGACTCCTTGAAGTTGAAACGTTGACTCCCGGCGCGTCGTCTGCTTCGGCGGCGGGCGGCCGCTGCAGCCGACCGCGGCGGGCCGCCGCGCAGAAGTACCGCGGCAGCTTTCTAATACTGCTGTTGCTAAACTTAAACATCTATCATCTTTCCAGTCAACTAGCTTAAACGACTTTGTCCTTCTAGTCGATGTTACCGCATCACATTTGTGCACTGTTTAAGTGGAAATGCGTTAGGTCACCTGTATGCACTTCTTACCTGCACGCGCAGCTCATTGGCTAGCTAAGAATCGACGGTCGGCCTATACGCCTCGAGCTTCGCGATCGCTGCGCCGCCTGCCGCCGCTTCTCCGCGGCGTTGACGGGATGTGCGCTGCGTGGCTGATAGGGGCTCGTGCAGTGTTTTGGTTCTGTTTCGCTTCTTTTCGCCTTTCCGCGCCCTAAACAAAACTTGTTATGGTGACGTCTATAAGCAAAGAGTGCGTTTATGTCACTTAAAAAGCAGCTGCGTCTTCGTAGAGCACGCGATCGCCTGCAAGAGCTACCCGGGGACGCGGTTCTGCGCGCATCGTCGCCGCTCTTCCGGGAGTCGGCGACGGTAGCAGCATATCACCCCTGTCACCTCCAAATACGTCAGGCACAAATGAATTCTACTGTCGCCTAATTTAGACCTGATACTGGCACAATGAGAGGTTGGCTTCATTTCGCAGCGTGGACAATGAATGCGGCTTCGTTTCGAATATATACGCCGCAGAAAAATATGTTTCGGGGATGTGATTACCCAATCCCGGACAATAACTTAAGAATATAAACTATGAGAAAATGTTAAGTATATTCCAAGCCTGTACATCGTTAAATATGTGCCCACACACGCCATATAGCAAGAACCAAGGCAAGTTAATGAAACCACAGAAAAATAAATGCTGTGCAAGTGCAGAAGAAAATAATAGCTCTAAGGGAAATTAAAGAAAAAAATACAGTGCAGCTTCTGACACGCTAAAGACGTTCCTCGAAACTTGAGCCTGGTAGGGCTCACCAGACCTACTATACGCGAAATGCACTGCTATTTCGAGAGACATAGGGGGGGGGGGGGGGGGGGGGGCGTAGAGGAGGGGGACGCTGTGTACAAACGCGGAGCGGAATCAAGCTGAACGTTTTAGTAATCACACACACAAATTTCGCGTTCACTGTCGTTCTGTTTCCGACTTCAACGAACAGCTGATCGTTCGGCGAACGCATTTTTGGAAGTATATAGGGTAGGCAGTTCAGAAGCGACGACAGGAGTCGTTGGAAGAGCGTGGTATGTGATAAGGCCCTCTGATTTCAGTTTCTCCTTTATTCTGCAGGCTCCCTGTGCCATATGACGATGTTGTTTACTCGCGTACGCGAATTATATTCTAAGCCCGTCTCCGCGCTGCTCACGGAGGATATGTGTAGCAGTTGAATGTTTACGGGCGCTCACCTCACCTCACGGGCGCTCACCTCACCTCACCTCACGTTTGTTGTGTGCTGATCCCCGAGTATAATTCTGCATTATCCATCGTATTTTCGTTGCATATTCCCGAAATTTACCCAGACTGGCTTGTAAATGGTGGTGATCAATATCTGAGGTATATTTGGCAAAAGTAACTGGCGTGCTTTCAGGTATGAGTGTTCCACTGAATATGTAAGCGCACAAAACTGATTTACATCGTAGTGTATACCCGTAGCATGACATCTGAGGAACCGGTGGTTACGGAGAGGCTGCTAGTAAATTCAGGGCAGTGTAACTACAATCAGCTCCATGGATACGCTGGTTCGCGACGCTGGGCTGTGACACACACCTGGCGTTTGTACAGACCAAACATATCACACTAAGATCGCGTCAGAAAAATTTACACTCTCGTAAAAACACCCATTTGCGAACAGAGTGACTGCTCCACATAAAAATGGATTTCCAACGCCCGCAAGCGGCAATCTCAGTCGTGAACATGATACAAAAGCAGCGGCGGCAGTGGGGAGCGGGACGGAGACTCCCGCGCCTGCTTTCGAAACGGGCCGCTAGGGGGATTTCAGTGGCGCCCTACAGGCCGCGCTCGAGGCGTATATTTTAACTGTCAACATTGCGTTTAACTTCATGTACGGTAGTTTCTAAGTCAATTACCTCCTCAGCGCAGTTTTTATAACTAGTGCACCGTCTTACCTCGACCAAAAACGACCCAACGAGTTTGTCAAAGCAGTGCCTTATAGTGCTTTTATCTCCACGTGACAATAGGACAGTTTTTCTGAATCTCGTCGGTGCAAGGTCGCGTTAACCTGCTTCCGATTTAGAGTTCCTATGCTCAACTTTATATTCTTGATTGATTGATTGTGGGGTTTAACGCGCCGACGCAACGCAGGCGATGAGGCGCGCCGTAGTGGAGGGCTCCGGATTAATTTTGACCACCTGGGGATCTTTATCGCGCGCCGAAATCTCGTACACACGGGCGTTTTTGCTTTTCGCCTCCATCAGAAAAGCGGTCGCCGCGGCCGGGAATCGAACCCGCGACCTCGTGCTCAGCAGCGCAACGCCTTAGCCACTGAGCCACCGCGGCGGGTAACTTTATATTCTGCCGGGCTGGTTCCACCTCATCTCGCCTTTGTGCACTCTGTAGTGCATACGAGCATTAGATCACCAAAGATGAAAGTTCGCTTTACAGTTCTTACGATCAGTTCACTGTGGCAAACGCACTCGAATTTTGTGAGTTCACATTAAAGCTTGAATCCGCAATTTAAGGTGTTCATGGTACGCCTGAATTAACAAGGATCTTTGACCGCCATTTTAATGTCTTGAACTCAAGACATCCGTTCAGCAGGTCTTACAAGACACCTCTCCGAAAGGCGAATCAGGCTTCAATGAAGACGTTTTTTGAAAAGGCTGAATACTACATAACATGACGCAAGGATGCACAAAAAATCACTATTTGAGGCCTCAAGAACACTGTATTTGCAGGACTCCTTATATGTATGCACGGTGTCAGCACCTTTTGATGGGTTTGTGGCTACGGGAAGCTGCTGAATTCGCTCACGCTCAAAATTTCTCAATACCACATCGAAAATTTTTTGGTTGCGTAAAAAGGAAAGGGCGGCTAAAACAACAGCCCTACTGCCTTTCAATTTACAGCTGCCTACAAGCGTCTTTTTATTAGAACAGAAGTTGCATCATCAGATACTGGAAACTCCTCTCGCGATATTGTGACTGATCTCTGCCCCTCAGGTGATGAAAACCTCGTTGAAAAGCCAACAGCTTTCGCCTCGTTAAGATCATCGCTGTTGCAGGTACTTAATGATGATAACAAATAACACCTGCGGGGTCGACTTCCACACAAGCTTTTCGCTTGTTCTCAGTGCAGTAGTGCCATATACAGCAGTATTTGGGGCACGGAAAGTATATGGAGGCACATCCCGCAATGAACACTGCTCTACACTGATGTCCACTGAGCTTCCAGAAGTCGTTTCTGCGAAAACAAACGGTGGTCTCGTGGCTGTGAAATACTTCTTGAAATTGCGCCACGTCGTGGAAAAAAGGTTTAGTGTTTACAGGTTTAATGCAAGGGTTAATGTTCTACACGCTTAATTCAGCCGTTATATGCAAATAGTGAGCGCCAATTGTGGAGGTGTTGACAGTATTGTTTGAACAAATATTACTTGCTGAGTTGGAGCCTCATCTGTTGAACTGCGATGCATTCGACAATCACATTTAAGTTTTGTCGAAGAAGATTGCCAACGTGTATTCAAGAATCAGGTTCAGCCCATTCCGACCGAAATCACCGGAAAAACTTGCACGCACAACGGTGTATGAACAGAGATGACAGTCTATTATTTCGTAAAATCTGCAAACGACATATAAGAACCAGAATTGAAGGAAGCTGGCTAGGTAGTATGCCTTCGTATTTTTTGCGGTTTTTAAGTGCGTGCGTTTTGTACAAGTCGCCTCATAGCCTACGTTGTGATAAATCAGGCAGTTTTTTTTAATTGGTTACTCTTTTATCGCGTGTAACTTTTTTCTTTTGAAATTGTGTAAACCCTGGGGGGAATAAAATTCGTGTACCGTTTGTTACTTCCTCCGTGTGCCTCTCTTGTGGAACTTTTCGAGCAAAAATGCCTTACACCGTGAACGGCTGAATGCGTATTCGCTCATATGTAATCGCCTACGGCACATATGTAATTTTGTAAGCAGCTGCTTTGGGAGGCAGTAATCTATTGTTTTAGCCACCCTTTTCTTTTTACGCAAACAAAAAATGATTCGATGTGGTATTGAGTAATATTGAGCGTGAGCGATTTCGGCAGCTTCCCGTCGCCACAAACACACCAAAAAGGTGCTGACACCGTGCATACATATAAGGAGTCCTGCAAATACAGTGTTCTTGAGGCCCTCAAAATCTGGTTTTTCTTGTGCATCCTTGTGTCATGTTATGTACAATGCAGCCTTTTTTTAAAAAAAGTCCTAATTGAAGACTGATTCGCCTTTCGGAGAGGTGTCTTGTATGACCAGCTCAACGGATTTCTTGAGTTCAAGACATCAAAATGGTGGTCAAATATCCTTGTGAATTCAGACGTACCATGAGCACCTTTAATTGCGGATTCAAGCTATAATGTGAACTCACGAAATTCGAGTGCGTTTGTAACAGATGAACTGAGCGTAAGAACTGTAAGCGAACTTTCATCTTTGGTGATCTAATCTTCGTATGCACCACAGAGTGCACAAAGGCGAGATGAGGTGGGACCAGCCCAGCGGATATAAAAGTTGAGCATAGGAACTCTACATCGGAAGCTGGTTAACGGGACCTTGCACCGACGAGATTAAAAAAAAACTGTCCTATTGCCGCGTGGAGATAAAAGCACTTATAAAGGCACTGCTTTCACAAACTCGTTCGGTCGTTTTTGGTCGAGTTAAGACGGCGCAGTAGTTATAAAAACTACGCTGTAAAGGGTAATTGGATTAGAAACTACCGTACATGAAGTTAAAGACAGACCGCGGCGGCCGCTTTTCTGATGGAGACGAAATGCAAAAACGCTCGTATGTACGAGATTTCGGCGCACGTTAAAGTTCCCCAGGTGGTCAAAATTAATCCGGAGCCCTCCACTACGGCGCTCTTCATCACCTGCGTTGCGTCGGCGCGTCAAACCCCACAATCAATCAAGTTAAACGCAATGTAGGCAGTTAAAATATAGGCCGACCGTCGATTTTTAGCTAGCTAATGAGCTGCGCTTGCAGGTTAGTGCATACAGGCGACCCAACGCATTTCCACTTAAACAGTGCACAAATGTGATGCGGTAACGTCGACTAGAAGGACGAAGGCGTTTAAGCTATTCGAATGGAAAGATGATAGATGTTTAAGTTTAGCAACAGCAGTACTAGAAAGCTGCCGCTTTTACGTCTGCGCGGCGGCCCGCCGCGGTCGGCTGCAGCGGCCGCCCGCCGCCGAAGCAGACGACGCGCCGGGAGTAGTGCAAGACTATGCAAGACTTGACTGCACCGCCGTTTGGCCCACCCTCCTCCGCTGGCGGGGATGCGGAGCTCCGAAACTGAGCTTATTCTAGTAACGTTGGGCCTATTGTATGTTACCCCATCCCACACTATTTGCACTTGGTTCTCCCGGTATACCTCCCTGAGTAAGCTAATGAATTCTGCGCCAACTCCCTCGTCCTCCAGGATACTCCAAAGCCGCTCCCTGTCTGCATTATCATACGCCGCTTTAATGTCCAGAAAGGCTAACCACAAAGGTCGGTTTTGCATCTTCGCCACCTCTATTCATTGGCTTTACCACAAATAAGTTGTCGTCTAGTGTTCTGTCCTTTCGAAATCCATTTTGAAGCTCCCCTAATATCCTATTTTCTTCCACCCACTGCTCTAGTTCGAACTTCCCTGCCTGCATTGCTAACCTGTACAGCACTGACGTGACGGTTACTGGCCTATACGAGATCGGGTTTGTCCTGAATCCTTTGCCCTTGTACACTAAGTTCATCCTGCTCATTTGCCACGCGGCCGGTATTGCCTTTTCTTCTATCCTTGTTCTGATGACTTGCAGTAGCTTTTCCTTGCTCTTTAGTCCTAACCGGTTAATCAACTCCATCGGTATCCCATCCGTGCCTGCCGCGGTATTTTTGGGGACCTTTTCCTCTGCTCTTTTCCATTTCAGCTTGTCCCCATCTATCTCCTGACATTCCGGCCTACCCGCCGCGACATCTCTGTGTCGCTGCGGGGCCTCTTCATCCACCTCACCGAACTTCTCCGTGATGATTTTGTGTAGGTATGCCAATGTTTCCTTTGCCTTGATCATCTGCCCCTGCTCGTTTTCTATAGTACCGCCTTCGTCGGACCCGTTTCCCTAATGCCTGCACATGGTTCCAAAACCTTTTCGGTGCGTCTCTACCCCTTTCTCGTATTTGTGCTACCCATCGCTCGCTGTCCCCCTTTATTTTCGCCTCCACTAATTGCTACACTTCCTGTTGCTTATACTACTCCCATTTTAGGTCCACCTCCTCCTGATGTCTCCCCATCCTCTTGGCCTGCCTGTGCTCTCTAGACGCCTGTTTACGCCTCTCTATCGCCGCCTTTATTTCGTTGTTCTACCAGCTTTTGGGTGGGTTTTTTTTCCTCTCCATCGATTGGCCCCGTCTGCCTTGACTATTTTTTTCCTGCATAGCCTTGATGAGCCTGTCATATTCCCACTCTTCTCCAGGATTTCTTTCTATGTCAGCCTCTATGCTTTTGGCTATAACCGCAATTTGTTTGCTGTTTAACTTTGTGCTCTGCCCCGGTCGACCCTGTTTTTCGCCTGCCAGTTTCCCAAAACTCAGGTTGATGCGCTTGTGGTCACTGCCCAGACTGTGGCCCCCTTCCTCATCTATGGTCATTCCATCCAACCATTCATAAAGTCCCTCTGAAATAAGGCAGTAGTCAATACTCGACGGTCTCCTACCACACTCCCACGTTATTTGACCCTCGCATTTTTGTTCCCTATTTACTATGATCAGCTTCTGGTACTTACACATATCTAGCATTATATTTCCGTTGAAGTCTGTGTACCCGTCTAGATATTCAATGTGGGCGTTCATGTCCCCTACCAATAGTACCTGCCCGGAACGTCTCAAATCTTCGATGTCCTTTTTTTAGACACGCCACCAGTTTTTCGTTTTGTTCTTTGCTATCCTTACCCGTCCACAGGTATGACACCCATAAAGCCATCTCCCTACCCTCCACTATCCCTTTCATCCACACATGTTCTTTACAGTCTTCTTTCACTCTCTTCCAATTAGCCCCCTGCCGTACAAGCATACCTACTCCTCCGCCTTTTGTCATTCCAGCGCTCCTGTTACAACCTTCCCATACGTACTCTCCGATTACCGGAGGTTCTTCCAAGTCCCGTAGGTGCATCTCGGTCACAGCGTATACCTGGATATCTTCCTCTTCTAGCTGCTTAGTAATCTCCATCCACTTCTCTCTTTTCCTGCCCCCCTGCATGTTTATGTATGCGATCTTCAGTTTCCCACTCTCTTCTTTACACGCCGTCGTCGTTCCTTTCGTTTGCCTGCACCAATCTGCGACCCCGCTATCTCCCTTTGCTCCTTGCATTTGTCTACACCATCTTCGCAAAGGCCTGTGGGCCCCCTAAAAAAGCCACAGTGCGCGCCGCGTGTCGTCTTCCGATGGCTGCTCCCACCTGCCCGTTGAAATGCACTCCGTCACGCTGGAACGCCCTTTTCCGGCCAACCCATCGGACATCCCTGTTGATGTCTACGACAGCGAAACTCGGCTCTTTGCCCAGCTCCCGTATGTCTGGGTTTACCGCTACAACGTCCTTTCCATACGTACCCCTCTCCCAATTATCTGTGGTACTGTGCTCACGACGACCTGCACATGTGGGCACAGCGCCCGAAGTTCCTTCACCCCCTTTCCTAGTTGCTTGCGCACTCCCGCGTCCCTTCCCTGCAGAACGTCATTGGTTCCTCCTGCGATAATCACTAGATTCTGCTCTTGCATATGTTCCCACATTTTATTCTTTGCCTTTTCTAACACTACCTTGACCGTCTGCCCCGGGAACACGCCAACCTGCACTCTCTCGTCTTCTCTTACCCGGCCTCTAATCTCCATTTCGGAGTACCGCATGTTGGAGCCCCCCGCCACGATCACCATGCGCCTTTCTTCCTTTTCCTGGCTGCCCCTGGCGCGGCCACCTGCTCCCGCACCGGCTGAGTTAGCGCCAGTCCGGGATCGTCTTCCGGCGTGGCGTCTTTGTCCTCATCCTTTCCCTTCTCGGGGTCAAGCACTGCCGACACACCTGCCTCGTGACCTGCTTCATTGTTTCGGCATGTCACCCTTCTTCGCCAGTTTGACCTGCATTTGCGCCAACCTCGCTTCGAGTGCCTTCCTCTGCTCTTGTTCATCCTTCAACTCCTCCTCTAGCTCGCCTACCTGAACTCTGAGCTGCTCCTTTTCTTCCTCGAGCCGCTCGAGGCGCGACACTAGCACACACACTCTGCACCTGAAGTCCTGCCCTTCCGCGTCCTCGACCGACTCGAATCTCGTCTCCTCGAGCGGGTATTCGTGCTCGCACCCCGTACACACCAAACCCGGCTTCTCCCTCTGAGGCATGGTACTGCCCGTCCAAGGCGTGCCCAACTCTGGCTTACTTCACTGCCGCTTTCTCGAGCGACCCCCTCCTAAAAGTAAAAGTAAGCCGCAACATGCGATTCTTTCCTACAGCATCAATTCTTCTTTCACGAATTAAAAACTATCACGCTTTCAAACCGCCACGTGCAACAACAGCGCGACACATCTGATTCGGTCACTTCCCTACGCTAACAACTACCGCCCCTTTCAACTAACCTACATCTCTCTCTAAAACATGGCCATTCTAAAAAAAGGAATAGTAGATTTCAAACATTTATCCGTTTTCGTTGTCGACGCCTCCGCCGCGCTCTGTACGTCCGCACACCTCGACAGCTCGACAACAAGCAGCGCCATCTACACAAGAAGCTCCCTGCTACTGCAAAACGTCACTTCAGTTTGTCCCCACCAGGGAGCGGGAGTAGCCAAACTTTAAGCGGCTAAACTCGATCAAACCGGTGTTTGATCCCTTCGATGCATGGGTGAAAATTCACATGCATATTGTACCCACGTGGCCAGTGAGATTGCATGGGCGGTAATTTCAACACGCAGGAAAATTACACTATTGGAGGACCAGTGTGCAAATACAGTAAGAGTATTTCGTATGGCCACTTGGGCCACCTTCCGCTACGACACATCACCGTTCACGGGAGATAAAAAATAAAAACAACAGATAACCCCCCCCCCTCCAGATCTGGCGATAACCCCCCCCCCCCGCCCCTTGTATTTCCGGCGCCTTTTTCTGTGTAATGACACCCGCAGCGGTGGCTCAGTGGCTAAGGCGTTACGCTGCTGAGCGCGAGGTCGCGGGTTCGATTCCCGGACGCGGCGGCCGCTTTTCTGATGGAGGCGAAAAGCTAAAACGCCCGTGTGTACGAGATTTCGGCGCAAGTTAAAGATCCCCAGGTGGTCAAAATTATTCCGGAACCCTTCACTACGGCGAGCCTCATCGCCTGCGTTGCGTCGGCGCGTTAAACCCCACAATCAATCAATCTGTGTAATGACTCTGTGGTTTCATGTTCGAGGCTCGTGCGCAAAAAGTCTGCTACTAGTAAGGCATAAGAGTGTTGTGTTACCTTCGTAATGACGAAATGGAGTAACACATCGCGTGATGCATTAGTTCTTCGCGTAAATTATTATCAGGAACACTCACCTTGTGATAAGGCGTCTTAAATTACAGGCGCCCGTTTAAAAATATGCAGATAGGCAATCGCTTACACGTTACTACAATTACATAGGGAAACATTAATACCCTAAAAACGTTTTCTACCTACAATAGGTTAAATTTTGATGCACCATAGTTTACGGTACTACCAACGGTAGTCACCGACAGAAGAATACCGATATTTATTAGACATATGCCACCCGGGCAACAGTTGGACGGCTCGCGTACACTATCTGAACTAATACTAAAAGAAAAATTATGACAATGTCAGCCGTGCCAAAAGTAAAAAGTTTAAATACCGTTTACGCCCCTCTCTTTGCAAACAAAAATACACGCAGAGTTTTGTTCGCGACCGATAAATCATAACATACGTCGAAGGTGTCCCAGCTGTCGCATATGCACCACGATAAAAAAAACACCAATATTGAGAAACGGCACCGCATCAGAGTAGTTTGACGTGAAAGTGGCTTTTACGTAGTTTTATTGAAAATTGCCGACTGAGTGGCCACCGCCTTAATGGCCGAAAAATTGAGAGATGGCGACATAGGCGGGACTTACGCGGGGCTGTTCGAGGACTTCTACGGACTGCGCGGGTATGACACTCCTTCATACGAAGACTAAGACGTTTAGCCGGGACGCTGGCTTTGGTTTAACCTGGTTTGAAGCGGCCTGCTACACGGACGACCAAACAAGCGGCGTTGCTACCTGCACAAAAGCTGTGGCAAAACGAGCGTTCCTATAAATTGTGAGTGATTTGTTTCTAAGTGAGGAAGGCAGGTTGTAACTACAAAGGTCTGGTCGTGCAAAATAAAGCAGTGACGAAGATTGTCACTGCCCAAGTCGCAAAACTATCCAGGAAGACGCCGGGATCTCAGAAGTGTAGTTACTTGAAAATTATGTTAAACGCCGAGCTAGCCGTAGCAGGCGAAGCTAACCTTTATCTGCTTACCAAGAGATAGGAGTACTCTTCCAGTCTCAACAGGCCTACACCGAATGTCGTGATGTGGTAGTGGCACCTGGTATGAAGCAACCTGCTTTATTTTCGCACCACGAAGCATGAAATCACGCATTTAAGGGCTTTTATAAGCTACGGTTTGCAAAGCCTGTGACTTTCCTATGCGTGTGATGGCAGTGGCATCAAAATAACGTGGATCCCCCGCCGTTAGCGGAACCTGCAATTGTTTTCAGCGCACCATCATTACGACATTTTAAATGACGTAAGGCATTTCGAGAGTGCGAAATTCTATGGCGGAACACTTAAGTTTTTTTTTTCTTAGTGAAGGAATTGAGCCACTCCAGTTACCCGACACATGCTGCCGCCACTGCAGGCATCGCCTGCCCACTGTTTCACTGTTTAACCTTATTTAATCCCTAGCCCCACCAACTACGATTATAGTTTCCCCAAAGAATGATGTATGATCATGTTCACGTCCCGTGAATTGACATCGTCATCCCCCACGCTATTTAGCACGGAAAGTCAGGTTAGGGACATTTCTTTCTGGTCGATAACATCGTTGAATTTTAGGTAAGAACCGCAGACAGTTGATATATACGCACAGAAAGAACGTTAAGAGAAAGAAGGAAGGGCTAGTGAACGAATATAGGGAAATGCATCTGGATAATACAACGCGCTCTTTTGGTAAAACGCAAATAAACGCGAAGTCAATGAATTAGGGAGTAAAACAAAGACGCAACATCAACGCAACCCTCGATGAAATCATGACGCCGTATGGACATCTTACCGTATATCCGACACTATCAGTTTCTATTACGTCGTTGTTAGTGGCCAGAATTTTTTACTTGTAAAAGCAATACAGCTTTTAGGAAACTTCGCGAATAACTTTTGCCCCGTAACACGCGAGTGCACAGTGAAGCACACTTGGGGTGTTTAGCCATGTCAACAAGAAACGCGGGCAACCCGTCGGGTATAGACATATCTGCTCCAGTTCTTAAGAATATGGCATTGTCGTGTTCAGCGACACTGGAGAACACCTGCGAAAATTCTTCAGAACATGCATCCCGAATGGGTGGCCGTAGAGTTAAAAATAGATAGTAACAAATAAATAGTATCCTTCAATGATGATGATGATGACTGATGATTGCTATTGGTCTCCCCTTTGAAGCGGGGTGATGACATGTCATCTTACCAAAAAGGACTAAAATAATCATGTTTTACACTGTTGGTTTAGTACTAGCGCTGCTTAGGGCAGGCACTAAAGCTTATTAGGCCCGAAATACTTTCTTTTCCCTGTTACAGGCGGTAACTGTCCTACGCAATATTCTCCTCTCTGCTTTTCGTCCACCAGCATTCTAATCTTCTTTTCGTCCCCTCGACAGCCTTGAAGTTAACTTCCTCTCTGATACCCTTAAATCCTAGGGCTTCTGGAAGCCCAATATTCCCTTCATGTAGACATCCACGAAGACATCCTCATGTAGACATCTTCAAAAGACATTCACGAAGCGCCCCCTTTAGGCAAGGTAAGGAAATACTTGGAAATGTGAATGAATGTAACTATCTAGGACGTTGACAGGGTTACGACAAAGAAATACGGAGCGGCGTTTGTATGAGCTTGGATTCTCTCGAGAAGTACTCTCAAATAATGATTTGTAGACTACTTCTGACCCTAAATAGGATGGTATACATTACAACCAATGCGTATTATTGGTGATGACATATTCGATATCCTGTTTCGAGATAGGTGCAAGCGCGGCACTTCCTCAACGGGGACCGCGCCACCTTTACTCTAAGTGTTCCCTTGGAGCACTCTTCCTATTTTTTAAAACCACTACTAACAGCAGACATCCCTCGCTGTTCGGTCGCCGCTTTTAGGCCACTTTTCGCAAGGGCTTTGGAACGAACGGCCTCGATTATAGCCGCCGCAATGCTAATATTTCCCACCTAGACCCGCGATCTTTTACTGTAAAATGTACGCTTAGCTCAATTCTCCGCAATATTTTCGTAAATACCCACCGCGGTGGCTCAGTGGCTATGGCGTTGCGCTGCTGAGCCCAAGGTCGCGGGTTCGATCCTGGCCCCCGTGTCTGCTTTTCAGGTGGAGGCGAAAAGTGAAAATGCCCGTGTCTAGATTTAGGGATCCGTTAAAGATCCCCAGGAGGAGGAGGAGGAAAAAACTTTATTTGTCCCATCCGTTGAGTGCAGTCACTCCGGACCAGTGAGGGGTGTCCTCAGTCCAGGAAAAATTAATCTGTAGCCCTCTGTTAGGCCGCGAATCATAGCCCAGGTATAGCTCAGCACGTTAAATCCCACAATCAATCAATCAATCAATCAATCAATCAATCAATCAATCAATCAATCAATCAATCAATCAATCAATCAATCAATCAATCAATCAATCAATCAATCAATCAATCAATCAATCAATCAATCCATCAATCAATCAATCAATCAATCTGTTCGTATATGAGGGCAGTCGTGTATCTTTTAGGTCAGTTAAGGAGCGGGGTGCAGCATATCAACATGCTTACTTAACGATATGCATCGCACCGTTAGTTCGCGGCTTGTGCCTATCTCAAAATGAAATATCGCGTAACATATGGGACGCAAGTTTGGCGTATCACTAAAAACCGGGAAACACAACTCAGGTCAGTTCTACAAGCCATGCAAAGGAGGGTAATAGGAGGAACGCGTATGGACAGGAAACGGGCGTCTTGGATTAAGGAACAAACCCTGGTCGCAGACATCACAGCTCAAGAAAAGTGGACTTAAGCTGGTCATGTAATGCGACGAAAAGACAACCGGTGTACCACCAGGACAACAGAGCGTCTGCCGAGAGGTAGGAATGGAGGTTTAGGGAACGACCATAAACACGATAGAGGGACGAAATAAGAAAATTGGGGCAAAAATAATGGACTCAAGCAGCGCAAAACAAAATACGGTTGAAGGTTTATGGGAGGCTATTTCGTTCAGCAATGAACATAGACAGATGAGGTTGGTGATCGCATAGAGTTTCTTACAGTATACACTAGAGAGGAATCTGGCGCTAGCGTCTATGCGGCTCACATCAAGGTCGTCTGTGTCGTCATGGACCGCCATTATACATCGCGCTCGCCTTAGTTTCATCATTGGCTTGGATTGAAACGTTTTAGTGACCGCAAATTTCAACAAAGTGCCACAAAAACGCGAAGAATAGTGTGCAATTATGAAAGCGGAAAATAAAAACAGGCTGTTTTAAAACTAAGAAAAAAAGAAGTAAAGCGTATTTTTGCCGGAACGGTTGTGCCTGCTATTCCGCAGGCCAAGGTTGTAGTTACGAACAATGTTATTATTTGGGGGGTAAATCATTAGAGAATGTATTTTATTAATTTTACCATTATTTCAAAAAATAAGTTGTTTGAAGAGTTTCGAAAGTTGTTTGAGCGTGCCTATGAAAACGTTGCCTTCGTGGTGAACCGGTGCACCACGACCGCCAGCTAGTATAACAAGAAAAATGAAAACGTGGCGTTAAACAGTCGTGGACGATGACAAGATAGGACGCCCGTATCTGCCGTATCTTGTCTTCGTCGTTGTACGTTTTGTTTCTTCTTTTCGTCGGCTACAAATTTCGCGGCGGCATATTACCCGCTCAGTCATACGTCCTTCGATTGCGGCATGAGCAACGCCAGGTGCGATCACGCATTGCCTGCTGTTTCACTGAACACGGCTACCACAGAAACGGGAGGATTTCGGCTTCCTTGTAGCTCGTAAACATGTGAATGCATAGTGAAGAAAACAAATCCCAAAAACCGCTTAAGAATCCAGTTGTCATGCCAAGCCCAAGCCAAAAAAGATGTCTTCCCATGAACCCCCACGACGACATGGCTTACGAGGCGCAGTTTCACCTCTAGTATACTTACTAAGAAACTCTATGGGTAATCGTGACTACGAGGACGACGATGAAGATGGTGATGGTGATAATAGAGAGTTTTAGCTGACCGTTTCTGACGGTCCGCTCCGCTCCGATAGCAAGCGGGAGCGCCATTGCGCATGCGTGGTACGCTAGCGCGCTACCTGCGATACCGGAGCGGGGCCCCGCTCCACTAAAGGGGTATTCACACGAGAGAGAAATCCGCCGTTTCGCTCCGAGGAGTGCGCGCCACGTGACCCCTACGTCACGGTTTCTCTCCGGCGCACCGCCTCCGATGGGAGATCGGAGCTTCTGCTCGCGAGCTACAAACCCTCCGACGCTCCGCGGCGGATGAGGCGGGATTTCGTCTGCTCGTCGGGCAGCTGGCCGCGGCTGAAGTTCTAGAGCAGTTGCAGGCACTGTATTTTTATCACTTTTTAATACATCGGACGCGAAAATGCGTGGCGCACATGACAGGCGCACTGAGGAAGCCGCGTATACCACCAGCACGGGCGCTTGGCGAGCGGCGGCCGCGGCCGCGAAGTGGCGCAGGCCGGCGCCGGTAGCTCGAGCGACAGCTTGTTATTGCTCCCCAAGGCACAAACAAAGCTGCGTATACGAGAAATGGGGTAATGATGTGATGGAAAGTTGCTTTAAAAATCGTCACCTGAGCCGCTTGCCAGAGCGCCGATCGAATATTCGCCGCAGTGTTAAGCCTAACATCAGTATGCGGGGCTGTAGGTGGGCCGGCCGGCTGCTACCACGTCGCGCGCCGTTCTCTGCGCGCGGCAGCACCTGCATCGCGTCGACGACCAATTTTTGGTCGGTTGACAAGATCAGTACGTATGAGCTTAACAGAAATTACCGCCGTCGCGGAATCGGCGGTGCTACGGCAGTTCTGCTTTAGAGATAGGCGACTGCAAACAGTGATATCCGTCCGAAAGTCGCATCCTCCGTGTGAGCGAAGGAGCTGGCCGAGCGGAACTCCGCCTGCGGTGACGTCACGACCTCCCTCGGATTTCTCCGCTGAAACGCTCCGTCGTGTGAATACCCCTTAACCGGGGCCTCTTAGCGGACCGTCGCGGCAGCTTACGCTACCGGGCGGAATTTTAACATGGCTGCCTCCGCAATGCGAGCGCGCTCCGGCGAACTTCGTTTCTTCAGTTGAAACACGACCGACGAAGCCGCGAAAGCGCTTCTGAATAGGCAGTGCCACACACCTCAAAGATCTTTAGAACGGAAGCAAAAAACGTCGACCGAAGCGCGGGGCTGCTTCTATGCAGCGCCGAGAAAGACAGCCTTGGCTTGGCTATTCCAAAGTTCATCGGCTTGTTTATTGAAATTTAGAAAAATTATACCATGTCAGTGACCCAGGTAGCACGAGCATGTGCGGCCAATCTTTGCCCAAAGAACATTGGCCAGCCCTTTTCCCCCCGGCCAATCTTCGGCCAAAGTGTTCGGCACTTAATCCAAAATGGTCCTTGGCCGTGTAAGGCTGGAGCTTGGCTGTCATTCATTGGCCAATCTGCTTTGGCCGCTGATATCATTGGGTCACCGACCATTGGCCGAATACGTATGGCCTACAATTGGCCAAAGAAGTATGGCCTACTATTGGCCAAAGACGTATGGCCTACTATTGGCCAGGAATGTATGGCCTGCCATTGGCCAAGCATGTATGGTCTACCATTGGCCAATAAAGTATGGCCTTCCATTGGCCAGATTCTGGTTATTCTATGCAGGCCAGAGGAAGCCCGCCCAAGGCTGCTGCCATGCATGCCCTGGAGCAGGCCGTTAACCTTGGCCGTGTTAATGGCACACAGGTGTTATGTAAATGAAACACAAACCAGTCAGTTTTATGTCTTTATTTGTCCTTACGCAATGCATGCAATTTCCTTTTGTTGGCTTTCAGAGCACTTAGATGGCATTCGCAGAGTATATTTATCAATTTCTTCATAATCAGCATCGTCCAGCATCGTGCTTATTTATATTGCCTTTCTATCTGTATCTTCGTCTTTCCTTGCAATGTTTTCCCATGAGTTCTTCATAATGGCTGCACCAATTCCCTTGTCGGCTTCTTGGTCTGGCTTTGCTGGTCCTGGAAATGAAAAATGAAATAATTATGAAACAAACAAATGAAATCAAAGCAATAAGCAGACCTGCCTTCTTTCCCTGACTGTGCGCGGGGACCCTTGAATTTCAACCCCATCACCATTGTACGAATGGTATCTCGAATTTCCCGAAAAGTGGCTGCCACAGCACAGATGTTTTTCTTTTA
Organism: Haemaphysalis longicornis; assembly: GCF_048455015.1. Classification (NCBI taxonomy): domain Eukaryota; kingdom Metazoa; phylum Arthropoda; class Arachnida; order Ixodida; family Ixodidae; genus Haemaphysalis; species Haemaphysalis longicornis. Next base: position 201,787,511 of record NW_027526203.1, read on the forward strand.
ATGACGCGTGCACGTTGTTTTGAAAAAAAATGGCCGCCACAGAACAGAGCTTGTTTTTTTTTAATCACGCATGCACGTTAGTTTTTGTTGCTGCGACAGTTGCGGTGCTGCGAATGAGCACTCACCGCCATACTTATAGAACATTTTAATCATAATGTAGAGTACCACTAAGTGCAACTAGGTGCTGCTCGAATGGTGTTTATGGCTTCGAAAAGCTTCCCACGGGACGAGCTCACCACAGTACTCCCTAAAAGTGTTAAAATAGGTACAACAACGGCTGGGTCTATCTGTTGTAGCTATCGTTGAACGCATATTATCGGCAGGAAGCACTGATTCAAGTTCGGTGGGGAGTGTGGGCAAACATGCGCTATAATGGCAGTGCAGATTGAGGCGGGCATGTGTGCGTAAATGTGTACTTTACTTATGGTGAAGAGTCACTCAACCAGACAACGTCTTGAGCACATGCATTATGAGCAGTTTTGAAAGCATGCGAAGCCCACAATTGCTACCGTAAAAGTTGGAGCAAGTGTTCTCCTGCACGCAACTCGAGATCACCGGCAACGTTGGGAGGGAGCACTATCCCGAAACACCAAAATTCAAGATGGCAGCAACGATCCCTCACCAAGAAAAAAATACAGGAAGCAAATGCACCTAACATTTCACCAATGTTAGTCATCGCTTTCAAAACCACCGAGACAGTTTCACCGAGTTAGTTTCAAAAAAAAAATTCGCAGAATCCCGCTTTAAGTCCGCCCCAGTCTCATACGCTGACAGTAAACCATGCAGGCTACCTTCCTCCGAACCATCCCGTGCATTCCTTATGCCATAGCTACCAAAGGACCCCCCCCCCCCCCCTTAAGTTTTAATCATCCCCAGATTTCGTTTTCAGTCATATTAGGTATGTTCACTTTCCGGTGAAAATCTTGCAGGCATAGAGGAGGTCGCGGTCTCCGAAGCGTCACCGCATTGATGCAAGAAAAGCGATACATTCAGCATGAGCTCACAACCTCTCTAGTGCACAACGAAAAGCCACCCGAAAAGCCGCTGGGGACACAATGACCAGGATCGTTGGCGCCTGTCGCCTCCATGGAGGAACAAGCTTGCTGGCCGCGCTCTTCTGCGCGTCGCGGTCCCACCGAAAGCGCCCCTCTCCAGAATAGCTCTTTCTTTGCTTTCGGTCGACCCTTCCGCAATTACCTCTTCAAGTTTCGCACGCCACGGACAGGCCAGACATTCCTCCCTTTCTTCCATTGTTAGAGGGGAAAATTTTGAATAGGCTGGTTTGACGAGGGCCGCGACAGTCGTGTTTAAGTACTTTGGAGAAGCACAAGTGACACCCCCCCCCTCTCTCTACCAAGGGGGCTGGTACCTGCGATGCTCAGCCCCCCCCCGCAACGCCAAACCTTTAGCGATGCCCCTGTAAACACGTTTCTTGATACGCTTATAAATAGAACTGACACCGAACGCAACGAAGACGACATTAATACAGAAAGTAAGGATGAGTAAATGCACACGCGCTTAAGCTACCTTGTTTCCTTTCTTTCTCTTGCGGCAGTTTTGCTGTGGGTAGGGGGGGAGGCAGGAGATATAGGAATGACCTAGAGGCAGCAACGTCTCGCAGCGTTTGATGAAGTGAAAGCACTGCGCTTCGGTAACACTTATTAGGGTTCTTCACATGAATGTTAAAATAAAAAGAAGGTGGAACGGAAGTAGATTAGCAACGTTAATTTTTCACATCTACTATCGAAATGGGGCTTTACATGCTGATGTTGCGCCTCTATTTAGCATTAGTTTCCGCGCAGTGTGGCCCAAACCCAACCCTCGACCGTAATGTCATGTCATCCGACACAAAAAAAGGCAGTTTTAGCATATCGTTACCGTGTTTGCGTTACCGTTTACCGTGTTACCGGAAGCGCTAGCGACGGTGAAGCCTGTGCCGGTACGTTACCGTTCGCGGTAACTCTCGCGCTGCGAAGCCTACTCCCGCAAATACGGTAAACGGTAACGTGAACACGGTAACGATATGCTAGAACTGCCTAATATTAAAGCTAAAGCGTTAAAATAATGTCTGGGACATCCCGTGCACCGAAACTGCCACACCGAGACATCCTGCACCAACATGTGCGTGCACCGAAATGTAAATGTAAGTACAGTTCAAATATACAATCTTTAACGCCGAAGTATGAACGAACAAAGGAAAAAAGCATTCAGGAGCAACAAACAGCAACAAAGAGTGCATGAAAAAGTTAAGAAAGAAAAACGCAAAACATTGCAGGGGGTGCTTACGACTCTGAGAATGTGAAGGCGAAATTTTCTGTTGATATGCCTTGAAATTTCGTACGAAAGATACGGCCAAGCCCGCTCACACTTTTTTCCTGCCTTGGCTTCGGGACCATTTTTTCCTACACCCCTGTCAATACATGCATAGCACAACCGGGCTAAACACGCTTGCAAATACATGAAATAGAGTAAAGGAAGACCAACATACCTTCAAACACCGTCACCATGCACTGCCCTAGAGGGCACTCACGACGAATCGCAGGGCGCCGCTTCGTTGATGTCCCTCGTTGCACCGAAATTCCAGTACACACACACAATCGTCCCCTCAAACAAAGACCGAGCACATAGTACGGTAGAAATAGGCGAGTCCTGGCTTCCTGCCGCGTATAATACACCTGACGGATGCTGCTCTAAAGTTGAGTACGGTAGTTTAGATTGAAAAGCATCGAACAAGTTAAATAAACTGAAATTACGTGTGGAAGCGATCGCAAATTACCCCAACGTGCCTAGCTGCCCAACTTTTTTGCCGGCCATTGCTTACTGGCTTTGCTTTGGCTTCAGCTACTGTCGTCTTGCTGCTGGCTGTGGCTAATGTTCAGTTTCGGTTTCAGTTTGTTTTTTGTTGCTGCTGAGGTGCTTTACAAAATAAATAACTGTAGGAGATCCCATAGTCATACACCATAGAATTTCTCGAAACTCCTGAGCAACTTTATGTCATAGAGTAATACAGTAATATCGGCGTCAAATAAAGCGCGAACACAAAAATATGAACCCAGAACGTGCAAAATTGAAAAATACTGTTCGCAGAGTTCATATATTGGCTTGCTGTTGGTATGTTTGGAAATCCACTTTTCCAAATGTTGTTTTTGTAACTAATGCACGCGTCATTTTGGCTTGCATAGAAAGAAATTGCGCTATTTGTGGGTTCAGGTTCATATTTTTGGGTTCGCGTTTCATTTGACGCCGATAGTACCTCGACGTAGATTTGCTAGATCTATTTTGGTTTCATCCGTTCTTGCCAAACCTCCCCCACTGCTGAGCGTAGTCGCTGCTTGAATAACTAATGACCTCATTAAAAGATGTGAAGTGAACTTCACAAGTGGAAAAGAAACGTAGATTTTTTTATGCGCTACCTTGAGCTTGTCAGCTGCTTTAAAACGAGATTGAAGTTAAATATTGGCTTCTTTCTAGCATGAGGCCGTTGCTTAAGTGGTCAGTACGCCTATATGTAATTACAACAGATATATTAGGGTTGTTTAGCCACCTAACCAAAAATAATTTTTAAAGATGTTTTCGCATACTTTAGGCAGTGACATTTTTGTTAATAAGAGCTTTCTGACGTTCACGCGCGGATTAAGGAAGTTTAGCTGTAACAATTATAAGCAATGTGAAAGGTGCAACATTGCAAACAGGCGGGTGCAGTACGCGAAGCAGCAACTTACAAAAAAATAACAAAACCGGAAAGTAAAAAAAAGTGGCTGGAGGGAGAGGGGGAAGGCTAAAGCCAGCAAAATTAGAATAGGTGATATCTCAAACACTGATGGCGTGGCTCCTGTTTGTACGTAAGGGTCACAAGTTTTGTATTTATATAAAGCGCGCGAAACGGGCGTGGGGCTGCCTTCAGTTACAGGAGTGTAGGGGGGGGGGGTGGCCTATGAGGAAAATTCCGAATTTTATTAGACCACCAGCCGCATCGTAAACAAGGGGTTTCAGTTAGAGTTGGAACTGCGACACACCGCTGCGTCGTGAAATGAGTGGCGAACACAGCTAGGTTTTCTTTTTTTTTTTCCCATCAGAAAAACAGGGATTGACGTCCACATGCCGACGTTTATTTTCTTTGCTCGGTGGAAAGATTGCCGAGCAAGTAAAATAAATAAAATTTTGTCATACCTTTCCCCTGAATTGTGTCACCCCTATGTCTAGAGCTAAAAAGTGTCACTGGCAATCCACCTCCACAGAGTGGAATGCCTAATGATATTTATATGGATAAAAAGTTCCCGTTACACATTGTAGCGTGTAGTGTTAACGCTACACATTGTATTTAAAACTTTGTCATAACGGCCATTGTCTGCTGCATATTATGCATTATCTTATCCACAATGTGTTAGGAGGTCCCCCCGACAGTTCGTACTTTGGAACCTCCTCATGTACTCCGCTTATCTGTTCCTTTATATGTATGCTTACCCTTCCATAAACTTCAAACTTCAAAATGCACCTATCCCCTTATCCCCCCTCTCCTACCCCTCCTCTTCCCTCAGTTACATTCAGCCCGACTTTTGAGCCGACACTAGACCTTCGATTGATTTATTGTAGGGTTTAACGCGCCGACGCAACGCAAGCGATGAGGCCCGCCGTAGTGGAGGGCTCCGGAATAATTTTGACCACCTGGGGATCTTTGACGTGCAATCTCGTACACACGAGTGTTTTTGCTTTTCGCCCCCGCCACGGCCGGGAATCGAACCCGCGACCTCGTGCTCAGCAGCGAACGCCTTAGACACTGAGCCACCGCGGCGGGAGACAGTAGACTTTCACTTCCTGCCTCAAGTTTTAAAACAAGCATATCGTCCGGAATAGAAGCGATGCTAATTATTTCTACCTTTTGAGGCAGAAACAATCTATAGAAGTAGCTGAAAAGCGTTTTAGAAACCACAAATGTCCGCTAGGCCGAAAATGTTCGTGAACAAATTGGAAGCGACCGGTGCAAGAGTAGAGCGCATGTGGAAGAAACGGGATGGGTGTGACGGCGGCGTAGGGGCAAACATTTTTGTTTAGGCGAGAGGCGACCTCATGCCGGATCCTCCTTCAGCAGTGTCGCCCGTAACCTCCATTGGTGTGTCGTTCACTATATAGATGGCTTGTTACTGGCGATATAAAATATACTATCCAAGTACTTGGCCACCTGATATCCTCACAAGGAAATTGTAAGGATGTAACTATTCGTAATGCTGTTGTAATAATTCATTTTGGAGACAGATTGATCACCTCGGCTGCGTAAAAATGGGGGCCGTCAAAATCGTGAAGGAACAGTTCAAATGGGCTACATTTGCTACTTTGAAAAAAAAAAAAGCCGTGATACATGTTGTCTGGGTGAGAATATGTTTGTGGTAACGACATGCACAAGATTATTAAAGCGATAATTGAAAGCATGCTATGACGTTGCAGGGAAACACCGCGTAATGTTCCTTTAAATCTCCATGTTATAACACGCATACGCATTACATCACAACCACGGAATACATTATTTCCAAATTCAGGACGCTCCCAGCACGTGATTTCGTAGTATGAGGGTATTCACAATCGTATGTATAGCTTGTATTCAACAACCTACGTGCAACCTCGTAACGCATGTATTATCCTTTGTGCATGTCAGGACAGTTCTTATGGCCTGGATGCCAGAAATATAGGGCTTCGCAACTTCCGTGGTTCCCAACATTTTTTATGAATAACTCACGTCGTTTCAGAGCGTTCGTGGTTTATACAAATATACATTAGAGCGTAAAACATTAGCATGGCATGCAGCTATCGTAAAATACATATTTCTGATACCCGAAGGGTTCTTTTTTTTTGTCCAGGTACTGAATTATATAGGAAATATAACCGAAATGAAACGTCAAGGATGTTCCACTCACCAGTGACGAAACGTGTTTTCGGTGAAGCAGCTGGGTCGCAAGACATTTTGGCACAGCGAAGTATGCAGTCATGCATAGCAGGGCTAAGGGGTATGTTGTTATTACGCCGCAAAGTTAATAACATTTATTAACACAGCACATGTCTCAAATGAAAGGCTGATATGAATCAGTAGCGCCACGTGTCTCACGGGCACTTAGCTGTATGCTAGAAGCATATGCATGTGCGTGCTAGGCTGGGAGAATGAAAATGAAATGACTGGTCTACATGCTCATTGCCTGTTTTTGATTTTATTCATGGGTATCACGCCTAAAGTAACCAGAGCGGTGCGGTGCTTCCAAACACAACACGATGTGCTAGTTAGATCCGTTGCAACAGCTGCCGTTTTTTTTCGCTTTTTAAAAAAGAATGCCCTTACGTCGCCTTTGCGGCGCTAACTTAATATCCTCGTATTGGTGAAAATGTAGCATTTAGGGGTAACTTCTTGTTTAAGCAAGCTTCGGCGCGAAAGATATTTGAAATTTAAGTTAGCATCCTACACACTAATATTTCAGTTAAAGCAAGTCTGATGTCAGTGGCCGTACCTGCTTTATCAGAGCTTATTAACTAAAGGAGAGATCTTTGGCCATCATTAGCTGACTCAAAGAAAGGGGTATTCGCTGAAGAGGTCACTGCCACTGCCTGGCACTCGCGAAGCTACATACCATGCTACTGCATGCCACATAGTCCCCGCGGACAAGCGGCTCGTTCCCCCGCACCATTGTATTTCCCGGCCACCGCGACCCCTCCTTTTAGAGGTCGTCACGTACACACGCGCAATTCTCTGGCCGGAGATCTTTTCTAGATGGGTGGCCGCAGAGAAAACGAGTATTCCGTGGCCAGATTTTTGTCGTTCGTCTTCGGACCTCGGCTGGCCAAACAAACAACAAGTATTCCGTGGCCAGATTTTTGTCGTTCGTCCTCGGACCTCGGCTGGCCAAACAAACAACAAGTATTCCGCGGCCAGATTTGTGTCGTTCGTCTTCGGACCTCGGCTGGCCAAACAAACAACAAGTAATCCGCGGCCAGAGTTTTGTCGTTCGTCTTCGGACCTCGGCTGGCCAAACGAACAAGTATTCCGCGGCCAGATTTTTGTCGTTCGTCTTTGGACCTCGGCTGGCCAAACAAACAACAAGTATTCCGCGGCCAGATTTTTGTCGTTCGTCTTCGGACCTCGGCTGGCCAAACAAACAACAAGTATTCCGCGACCAAATGCATGCCGAAGAACCTAAGTTCTCTGGCAGCCCAAACTTTTCCAATGGCCAAACAGGCCAAGCATCGGCCAAAGATAAGCCAAAGGCTGGCCACGTTTTCTGTGCTGCCTGGGGACTACATAATACAAAAAAAGGTTACATGAGGGCAAAAAACATGTTATTTTGCTTTGTTTGGGTGACCAAATACAAATTCTTATGTTTCCTTTAGGTTGAAGCTTTGGTTTACAGGCGCACGCGAAACGACCAGTCACGCGAATCATTCCCCGTCGAGGGAGATACGGTTATCGCTTAGCTAAAAGCCTTTCGGCTGCTCACGCTCCGGTTGTGCTGAGCGGGACGTCGGGAGCAAAGCGGAGCGTCAAAAACGGTCAGCTAAAACTCTCTACTATATGATTACGGTGATAATAAGAAGAAGGAGGAGGAGGCTGTGGTGGAGAGAAAGAGAAAAACGTTTATTGAAACAATAGGGAAGGGATAGGGGATGTGGTGGAGGGATATTTCAATGTGGCTAGAAATGCTGGTCCCGAAAACAATTGATTCAATATTGTTATGGACCCCTAGTTCCTTCGGCTTCATGACGTAGTCGCCAGGATGGCACTATCCTCTCCGGGGGGTAATTGTAATGAGGAATAGGTGAGACCACTGGTCAGCCTGCCCGTATGTGCTGTCATCAATCGTTGTCATCACCCGCCTCCACGAATCAACGCCATCAGCAGCCGCGAGACAAAAGAAGCTAAAAAGAAGCTCTGTCCGAGATAGCCTGGCCGACTCCTTCCAGTGTCGGCGCTTCGCTGCTTTGCTACCAGTAAACACCGTTGCAATATTATGCGATAACCCTAACCATATGGCCGTCAACTTCGCATGGAGATACCAAAACATTTTGCGGGCTGATGTTCGATAGGAATGCTTGCATGAAAGAGGAAATTCCACCCTGCGAATGTGGATATCTAATGCAGCTGTTATGGCATTGACTGCCCCTTAGAAACTATTTGTGGTTAGACATTTGAGTGGCGCTCCCTGTCTCCTAACGCTGCAGCTTAGGGTCTCGCGTCGCTGTCGTCTGCCACATTTCGCTTGTGCGGGGTAACATTTTCTGTGCTCCAACTCGCCTATTATCGGAATGCAATAAATATGGAACTAAGCTCAATCGAGCTTTGTTTTGTGAACAAACGGATGGCTGTTGTGAACTAAGCCTACATTTTTTGTTGCCTTTGCTGGTGAATGCCGGCATACCCACATGCCATGACAACGTTAAGTAATCATACAATACTTTTGAACATTCCACAGGGTTACAAAAAGCTCTTTTATACTTTGCTTGCAAACGGTTACTGAGGATTACCTTCTTGCAAAGCCGAAACAAGTTACAAAAGGAGGGCCGAGAATTCGTATTGGTCTTGCGCTCCTTTGGTTTTCGGATATTAGCAGCTGGTTTGTTTACAAAAATTGCTGATAGGGAAGCCGACACCCTGAATATTTGTAGTAATAAGGAGCTCGAACTCTGCGCGCTTCGCACGGGATCGCCTTCGCCGGGGGTGGTTTGAAGCCGGCAATGTTTTCCCAGGAGCGGTAACCAACAACCAATCTTACTTGAAACCATGCCGTGAGCTTGCTTATGAGGTTGTAGGTAATTTTTGTGACAAAACATCATGCGCCTGCAAAATCTGTCACGGGCGAGCATCAAACATCAACCGAGCACAAAGAAACAGCAGGGAGAGCGAGCCCAAACGAGCCCGAGCGAGCCCGAGTATCCCTAAGCCGACGTCACGCAGACCTACGGAGCTTCAATGCAGCGCTTTTTTACATTAAGGCTCCCTGCAGACGAGTTTCACCGCGCTGCCCCTGTCCGCGCTGGCTTCGTTGCCGCTATGGTATACCCTCGAGCGCAGCAGAGCAAATACGGACTCTCGCTTCCCTTGTTTCCTGTCAGGTGAGAAAAGACTGTCTTCACATTGAAAAGACGAAACACGACAAAACCTGTTCGTTGCATTGACAAACCAGTTTGTACCATCACTTCACAACGATGAAGAAATTTTTATGGTCATCATAATGATGACCACAAGCAGCATAATTACAATCGTCACTATCACTACGATCGTGCTGATTACAATGACGATGATTTGCCACAATCATCATAATAATCATCGTAATTACCATCGGCATTTTATGTCCGCTGCCGAAGTAAGGCCTCTCCCATGGACGTTGAACAGCAGCTTTTGTTTTAACGGATCGCCAAAAATCGCTGTGCGTAATGTGTGCTCGCGTTACCGACAGTGCCGAGAAAAAGCAATCTTGTGATTTTTGTCGTGGAACAAAACCATTTTGTCATTCCATTTTCTTTGCCCATGACATATTGATATGAGAGACTGTATAAAGGTAGTCGGGTGGTATGAGGCGTAAGGAGTAAGTAGGGAATCTCTGATCAGGCTGCACTGAGGGTTTTGGTGTCCACTTTGCAGGTTGATGACTTTGATGAAGTTGTCCATAATTGTTTTATGGTGCTTTCGGGTAGGCGACAGGGAGCTTAAAACCTACTCTCCGAACCACCGAAAGAGAAAGCAGCCCCAAGTGCGCATGCATTATCGACCGTAGGCGCTCTTCTCCCGTCGCATCACGAATAGTCGCGATTAGACGAGCTGTATCTTCCTTATCTGGCTTGATAATGTCGTGGCGTGAGACGTGTCCTCGTCTTCGTGACTTATTGGACGAAGCTACGCGGCAGAACGACTTCAGAATTTTGAAATGTTCGACGTGGTTTTCGAAACACAGACAATTTTTTCGTCTATGCCGATCACTGCAGCTCCGAGCATACGCAAGAAAACATCGCGGCTTTGCCTGATATAACCCCTTGGTTATAGTTGATCCGCGAAAAGGCTGGCATTACCAAATAATTTCCGAAAAAGAGACTGCGCAAATGACGTGGACGAGAAAGCTGACAAATTGATGTATGGTCATTACTGTTATTACTGTTCAGATTTTAATGATGATGATAGTAGGGTTTAACGCGCCGACGCAACGCAGCCAATGAGGCGCGCCGTAGTGGAGGGCTCCGGATTAATTTTGACCACCTGGGGATCTTTAACGTGCGCCGAAATCTCGTACACACGGCCGTTTTTGCTTTTCGCCTCACCAGAAAAGCAGCCGCCGCGGCCGGGAATCGAACCCGCGACCTCGTGTTCAGCAGCGCAACGCCTGTTCAGAGTGTAATTAGAAAATGGCTATACCCATGTGGTTATATACACCCTGTCATTAGCGCAATCAAATGGAAAGTGGACAGCCGAAACTAGAAACCCACTTAGTTTTCGGGACAAAACTGAAGGCTAAATGGCCAATCTAGAGCCAGAAGTATTCGTCGCTGACATAGGAAATCTCTATAGTTCTCACATGGCTACAGAACGTGCGCGTACACAAGCATCAAATATACCCCTTGTTAATTTCAAGCGGCCCATAGACTGTACAACAGATTGCTGATTTTAACGCGAATGCGTTACGGACCTCGTTACGCAAGAGCAAGATTTCCTGGCCCGGCGGGTACAAGCAAGGAACTTCCGGTATAACCTGACGCCATCTACTTGTTAGTTTGGAACATCCCCGTTTGTCTCTTTAGCAACTGCTAAAAGCGGCCTGGCGTTAGGCCTCTATGGCCCCGGGGTAGATTTCGGGGTTCGAACGTTGACGGCCTGGGTTTGAGCCCCAGTGCGTTATAATTTTTTACGTTGTCTCTATTGTAAAAACATTTTATAAAGGAAATTCTACACGTTTTTCTCGTTAATAAGGGTGATTTGGTATCTTTTAGGTCGGGTACGGTACAGTACGCGGTCTATGACTACGGTTAATTAACGTTCTGGATCGCGCTAAAAGTGCCGGGATTGTACCTCCTTGGAAACGGAATGTGGCATCGCAGAACGGCCCGGCGTCGGCGCCCGGACGCAACAATGGGTTAACGAGGAATGCAAATCACCTGGAGGAGCGGAAACTTCGCATCCGTCGCGGAGGCCGCAGAGTTGCGCTGTGATGCTGTCGTCATCGTTCGTCTGCGGCCTAGCAGCTGCTTGGCGGACTGCCGCTCAGCCGCTGGGTGAGATCATGGCGAAAACCGTATTTATTTGGATCTAAAATTGGCAGTTGGTGCCCCTAATTTCGGAAGTCTATTGTACTGAATCTCATTGTTGTGCTCCAATGCGTGGAGGTTACTATTTCCCATGCAGGATGTTTTAAACACAACAATGTTTCTTCTGCTGCTCAAACCCGAAAATTTTGGTCTTTTTGTCCCTAAGTCTGTCAGTCAGTTTGTCTGTCGGCATGAAGTCTGTCTGTCCGTTAGTCCTTCGATTCAGCCGCCAGGACAAAAGTCAAAAGAATTCGAATGAGACGTTTACATAGCTGAAACATTTCCGAACCACTACATCAGAACACATTATTTATACTTGTCAACGTTGTTTAACAAAAATAAAACATTAAGCATATTTGAGGGCAAGACATCAATGTACAACAGATACTAAGTGTTATTTTAAATGAAAATACATGTGTGTTTGATATTTGCGATTACAAATAAAAAAATACGCATTTAAAACAATAATAGATCGACTTAAAAATACAAAACCAGAACGCGCGACCCTGGAACGCGCGACCCTGGCAGTGTTCCAAGTTCAGCAGTAAGAAAAGGTTCCAGTGGGCGTGAGCAGCGGTACACGGAAAAATTGATTTGTCTTCAGCAAACGTCGTCGCGTTCATCGTGGGAAGATCGGAAAAGAGAGGGAGAGCATGAGAGGCGGGTGAGGGAGAGAAGAGGGATTTACGTTAAGCGGCAAAAGACTATGGCCTTTCGGCGACATTTGTAGCGAACGGCCAATTTTTAGTTTATAAGCCAAGAGAGGAGAGAGAGAGAGAGACATTAAACTTCATTAGAGATAAGATGGTGGTCTTCTGACATGCAGAGATACAGCGCCTTATTGATGTGGGTTACCAGAAGGAGCTGGTCAGGAAAAGGGGTATCGTGAGTCAGCCAGGTGGGACTCGGAAGGATGGGCTGCTTTGTTTGTGGTTGGGTTGCAGATATTTCTGAAATAACTCGGACGCTTTCCCAGAGCACGTGGTTGACATCTCGATAGCATACGCAGTGGTTCTAAGGTGGTGGTTCGGTCCCATGCAAGTTAGTGATGTGTAATTTGGTCGGTGTGAGTAGGGTGTTTGTATATGTCTGACGAAGTAGTGTGCCTTGGTATCTGGCGTGGAATAGGAATCTCTTCTATTCAGTTTTAACTGTTTAAATATTTTCGGATTATGGTAGACCTGCGAATGCAGAATAACTGGTCCTCGGATTCTCATCTCGCGTGCGAGCGAGTCTGCACTTTCGATTCTAAACATTACGATATGCGCAGGGTTCCATACGATGTCGCATATCTGTTTGGTGTGCTCAGTTAATATAATTACTGTGTCCTTTGTGACTGCTGTCAGTATAATTTGCGACATGCTTCCTGTGAGCCTGTAAATATGATATAACTGGCATAGCCTCTCTGCTTGAATCCTGTGGAGACTTTTTGTTGTCGTACCTGATGACCCTGGCTGTGACCTGAGCCTCCATGTCTGGTTTAGGTAAACACCAAAAGACACATTTCGAAGGTTTAGCATGAGTTCGGAAGATTTACGTTAAAATTTTTGCAGTGATGACGATGGTGATACCTTCAACGAGTTAATGAACGCGTAAAAAAAGTGAAGAGTTGTCCCGTGCGAGAAATTGTGTCCTTTTCTTTATTTAGGTGAAACGGGGAGACAGCTTGGCTGAGCCTTAATTATTAAACCCCTTTAAAACGGCGTGCATCCTTCCCTGCAGTACTGGTTATTATCTAACCGAAAGAAACCGTCAAAACAAAATGATAACTCACACTATATACAGAAAAAGAAAAGAATGGGACCGGACTTTTTATGACAACCGGAACAAAAAGAAAGCGTAAACAAATTCCTGCAACAAAGTCAAAATGAGACCACAACCCCTTTAAAACGGCGTGCATCCTTCCCTGCAGTACTGGGTATTATCTAACCGAAAGAAACCGTCAAAACAAAATGATAACTCACACTATATACAGAAAAAGAAAAAAATGGGGCCGGACTTTTTATGACAACCGGAACAAAAAGAAAGCGTAAACGAATTCCTGCAACAAAGTCAAAATGAAACCACAATTTTGGTGCTGCCGTGCATGTAAAAACGAATCAATTTGCCACTTCTCGCGTACATAAAACACTGGTGGCTAAAAAACTGCCCCATACGCGCACGTGGAGAGCTCTAAAGTATCACGATCCTAACCATTATCATCATCGAAATGCTCATACTCACCACTATCTCCATTAACAAGATCGTCGCCTTCGAGCACCAACCTTTCTTCATCTCCGCCTGAATTTGGTTCCTCACTTAGAGCGAAGCGGGCTTCACGAAGCTGCCCCGCAGCCTGCTGACAGCGGGACGAGTCAGGTATGTGAATTTGATTTTATAAACGAGGTGTATTTTCCTGCGGGACCCCAGTCGCTACGTGGGTAAGGCGCTGGGCTTTTGAGCACGAGCACACCCAGGTTCGTTACCGGCCCCAGGGGCCATTTTACTGATGCAGGCGCAAAACGAAAACGCTCGTCTCTCGATATTTATGCGGGCGCAAAGATCGCAGGGTGTCTAAATTAGTCCGTGGCTCTCCACCAGACGGCGAGCCTCATAACCCAGGTGCAGCTTTGGTGCTTTAAAGGGACCATGAATGCAAAATACAAGTGTGGGGCATTAAGAAGATCGCATTGTTTTGAGCATAATGGTACTAATTTTATCGCAAATTTCAGAGAAATAGTGGAGATATTACGGAAAACATGCAGCAGTGCAGAGTGCCTAGCTACTTCCCGGCGAATTCTCTATGACGTCACAGAATCGTGTTCGTGCGATTGGCGGCCGTCGACCAAAGCCACCATCAAGAAACGTGACTAGGCAATCGCAGTAGGGCCTCTAGTTTCGTTTGATGGCATTACTAGATGCTGGCGTGCAGTTAACACGGTAACTGTGTCTTAGTGCTGGCCCATAACACGTTACTGTAGCGCGAAATTTGAAAGTTTTGAATGTTTCTTGCGGTTTTTCCGTTAAAAATCGTTTTTCGTGATTGGGATGGAGCTAGGTGAGTTACCAAAAGTTAGCTTTTTTCAAATTGAACACAGTTTTATTTTGTCTTCATGGCCCCCTTTAAGCACAAATATCGTAAAAAAGAAAGGTGTATTTTTCCTTCGTGCTCCGTCATGGGGGGTTCTAACCTGCGTTAATATTCAACCGTAAATTGTCCCCTGAGTACTGATCGTTCCAATTGGTACGAAGAACGCGGTTATACTGTGGAGAGCAGGCTGAGACGTACTGAAGCAACACACAGAGCACAACACACAAGACTACCAGCCACCACGATTACATGCGTAAAGGCAGCAAAATACCGAGTTTTTAGCATACCGTACACCGTGTTTATTGCATAGACCTCCACCGGGGCGGCGACGCAACGGTGAACGACAAAACGCACGTTATAACACGGCACCCACTTCCAGCCCACGTCGTAACAGCAAGGCACAAAAACATGGCGACAAATTTGCGCGAGGCGAAACTGCACGTCAACAAAGCCGCTCATGTGGGAAACATAAAAAAACACGTATCTACCGTTTTAACGTGTTTACCACCATTGTAGAAAGTGCTTTTGGTTACTTGCTTTTTACATTTTCTTTCGATTATGTTTCATGAGACCTTTTTGAAGGAAAACTTGTATTGGGTGACTGGTGTCGCAGTCGCTGTTGCGGTTGGCGCCGTAAGCCAAAGCGTCGTCCTCACCCTCTTACCTTCCTCCTCACCCGCAGCTGTTGGCCAGAAACCCCTTCTCGCCCGCAGTTCGCGGCCGGATACGCAACATTATACCAGCGACTCACAGGCGATCCCTCTCGAGAAGGGAAAGGGAGGTTAGCTGGCTCCGCACGCGCCCTTTCTCGCCAGTTGAAGGCCAACTGCGCCATGGGTAGGCCACGCTTGGCCTCCTCCGCCGAATAGCAGGCCATCCTGAAAGAACGACAACGGCAGCGGGCCCGTGAAGGTGCGCGTGTTCGCCTAGTTAATTCTAACTTTCGGAAATCCGAAAGCCAGGAACAGCGACAACGGCAGGTCACTAAGGGGTTCGGCAAGCTGGGGTTAAGTATTTGGTTTGACAGGGATTTCACAAGTAATTTATTTGCGGTTTCAAAGGGTTGCACACGCTTCGCATGCAACCCTGTTCCTGGTAGTGGAGGTGTTTCGATTTATGGGGCGCATGCTCTGAAAAACAGTCCCGATTTCGTTGAACGCAGAGAAGCAGTTTAAGCATATGGCTACTGGCAACTGGCTTAAAATTTCGCAGATTTTATCAATTTTCTCGATATAATGATCAGCTAAAATTAATAGGTTGTAATCCTTATACTTTTCCTTTGAAAGCAAAACAGTGAAATTCTTGCTTCTCTAAGGACAGTTTTTTCACGCGTTTTTTTCATGCCAATTTGAAGGTGCAGCAGGCTTTTAGCTTGTTTTATTCATTTACTCCAAACAGACCGGCAACAGAATTGGTTGATCCGGAAAAGTGAAGGCCAGTAAATAGTGAGAAGGTATATACATGGTTGCTGACGATTACGATACTCCCTCATGCGGAATTTAAGCGCAGCTGTTTAGCTGTTTCGACTGTGGAAATAATGTTGAGGCAAAGGATTTCAGACAGACACATATGTATGGTCACAGACCATTTCCATGCCTCACATAATACTCCTCCTAAGGCCGCGGCAAACGCAGAATTTCCTAACAGTATTTTAGAGTGTCCCACTACAGTATGCCTCTACGTGCCCCTTTGTGTATTAATTACTTTTCGTTGATGTACCTTGCTAAGAAAATAATAAAGTTCTATTCTTCTTCAGCTTCTTTGTCTCTGGAAGTGACCGCATCATCGTCGAGCGCACGCGCTACTCTGGCGTATCTGGCAGCGCGTGTCCACCGCCGGGCATGTCTAGCGCGGTTTCGGCATACCGCCCTCCTTCTCACACTTTTGCCATACCTTCCTCCTCCGCTTTGCGGCTCGCTCTATCTCGTCTATCTTCGGTGTCCCCTTCACTCGCTTGCTTACGACCACGGTGTAAGCTACACTTTTAGGTGTGCACACATTAGCCCAAAAATTTGTGAACTAAAGTTGGTGGCGCCGCTCGTAGACCTTTGCTTGAAAGTTCATCTGATGGCAGAACTCCTAACTAACCTACGCAGCGTCCTGGGCTTCAAGTGGCTCGACCAACTACTGCACGAAGCAAGGTGGTTCGCAGGCACCAGCGGCATGCGTGTAAACAACGCTGTTTGTGTGAGTTCACACAACGTGGTCTTAAAGGAGCCATGGAGAGAATATGCAAGTTGGTTTTATTCGAAAGATTTCGTGTTTTATAGTGCCCCCAGCGCTTGTCCGGATACAAACGATGCTTTATTCACTGAGAAATTAAACAGTTTAGGTTAAAATTTTGATTTTCCCGCTCAATCGTTTGTTTTCGGGGTCTGCAATGACATCACAAGAACCGACCGCTCTGCAGCCTAGTATACCTTCATTCACGCATCCGCCGTACAGGGCAGAGACACGTATACGCTGGCGCCGCCATTTTGGGTCGCTCGCTCGCCGCCGAAACAAGTCATTGTGTGAAAACCGAGCTAAAATTATCGCCGCAACGCGGTTTACTGAAGGAGTTTGAATCATATTGTCTGTTTCGCGTTGCTAGGTCTCGTGGGAAACGAAAAGAACAACGCGTTGAGCACGTTGGTCCAATTGTGGTGGTACGGGACCGTTCAAAGGTTGTCTCCACCCTGTACAGCGGTGGTGGTTTGTTCCCGCGTTTCTTTACATTACCCGAACCTAGATGGCGCCACCATAGCGTGGCAAGCGTTTGGTTTGTTTTTGCCCATATTTAAACCTGGCTTGTTTTTGTTCTGGGAGAAAATATTCGTTCCCTGAAACAGTGCTCGCTCGACAAATGTGGTCACGTAAGACACCGTTGCTTGCGTCAATCGGCCAGTGTTGTCTGAGACAACCCCAAGCCCCGTAGTGCTGTGCAGCTAAACCAAGCATGCTGTGCGCAGTACGAACAGCAGAACGCATCAGTACTTCTATGTTTACATGTGCTTTCGTAACTTCCACTGTTTGTCCCATCATTCTTATTGCTTTGTAAAGAATGTGCCCTAAATTTAAGCGCAAATCGCTCGTTCGGCTAGTTTGTAAGTTCTGCCTAATTTGCGTCTGCTTGTGCCGGCCTCCGCCAATTGCAGAGCTGGCTCGAATGACATCATAGATTCTGTTGCGGGAAATGAGCTGGTGGGTCGCATGGCCATTCCCTTTTTTCCTAATTATGTAGCTTATTTGAGCGAAGTTTACGTTAAAAGTGGTGTCAGTATGATTCTAACGAGGCAATCTTTTGAATGAACCAAACTTGTGTTTTCTCTTCATGGCTCCTTTAACGCGTAATTTATTGCATTGTTAAAATAGATGCGAGAGTTCGGGCTCCCTCAGTCTATTTAGACGCGCGCACTTCCTCTAAGCATTGGACACTGGCAGTGACTTTGACAACATCGCACCGTCTCCGCTGCTTACTGTGTGAACTTACCCATGTTGTGCAACGTCGTTTACGACGAAGTAACATCAGCGTACTCGGCGCTAGTTTATGCCATTTCAGAAATTAAGCTACTTTCCTTGCATGTCAGGGCGTTGTTCGGCAGCGGACGATATCTTTTTGCCGCTGGTTGTACTGAGTAGCTGGGGGGCTGTAGCCAACGTTAAAATCGACTGCACTGCGTCGTTTGCACCTCTTCGTCATTTAGTAGTGCTTCCCCTCCAGGTTCCAAAAATACCCTTTTGCGTAACCACACCCTCAGATAAATGCTGACTGAAAGTAGTACCATCATTTTCTGCTGGGGATGGCTGCAGAGCAAGCATTCATTCGCTTAGGATCGCAGGGAAGGTTAAATAAATGTATTTCATGCCATCGTTGCAGACGTACTCAAAAAGGCATCCCCCCCCCCCCCATTTTTTTTTATGAGCAAACACGAAATCTCACTTGTGTGAGTGCTCAACGGCTACCGCGGTACACATTCGCTTTGCTGTAGTGTTTTATATCTTCTTTTCATTGTTACCGACTCAAAACACATGCCGAAAACACGTTGAAAGACTGGGACGAGCGTAAAAGCTTTCGCACGGCTTCTTACAAATTATCGTCTGCTCCACTGGCCTGCTCCACTGGCCAAACCGCGACAAGCAGACATCGCGCAGACGACCGGTTACGGTAGCTGCCGAAAAGGCTCGACAAGAAGCCGAAAAGATCCGAACACCTCCGAATGGCCGTCGCGCGGGCAGCCTCTTTTCTCTGCCGCTGAAGGGCGCTGCAGTCAACGGTCTCAGCGGCATCAGTGTGGCGACTCTATTGAAACGACGAGTAGACGTTTGTTTTGCAAGCTGTGTCCTGACCTAATAGTATATCTTACACCGTGCTTACAACTAGGCCGACGGCGACGCGAAACCACAGGGGAGGGCGCTTAGGAGCTGCACTCTAATAAATATCGTTTAGGTATATAACAGGTATTGTCCATAGAGTTTCTTAGTAAGTACACTAGAGAGGAAACTGCACCTGGTGTTGGAAAAATAAGAAAGGAAGAAGAGGTGGCCATTAGCAGCTGCCTGCTGATAGTGCTATCATCATCATTACAGATCGAGTTCCATCCGCCATTAAAGATTCACCCACGTCCCGCGGTCCTCGCCTCGGTTCTTCAACAAAATGGTGCCGTGACCAGGATAGGAGATCTACACAGTTGAAGAACGGAGTGTGCGGACCGCCATCAACGATGACGTGAGTGACACGGCTGCGAGGAAACTACGGCTCCTGACCATCGACCGCAAGCGTCTGCGAAGAAAACCCAAGGAATTGAGGACGCACCAAACGTGTACCGGATACCACGCCCTCAACAACTTTTACCGATTCTTCACGGACGCCTCGCGGACACTGAAAGTGAACGACAGCGGCTTCGACCTTCCACCGACTGTGATCCTTCCTGACGACCACGTAGACATAAACGACGTCGAGAATGGACCTGGAAGCCCTTTGCCAAAGACGCAGCCTCGTCCGAAAGAAGGTAACCACACTGATTGACGACATCAAAACTGAGATGAGCGCCGAGTCACCATCAATCTGTAAGCTCATTTTCTTAAAGAAACGCCTACTCGAAACACATGGTATTCTAAAGAAGTTTGACAGCAGTATTGAAGAACTTGTTGATTTGGGTCCTTTAACCGAGGAATATGAAATCGCATTAGAATTCGAAGACTCCATCCTGTTAACCAAATTTAGAATGAACAGATTGTTTGCCGAGTTGCAAAAACATTCCGACGACGACATTGTAGCAACAGCACCGGAAAAAAAATCCAGGTATCTCCAACAACGACTCCACAGTGCAGAGTAATGACTCCCTCAACAGGAAGAGTGATTTGGGGATACTTTTTAATGATCGTGAAGAGCCACAGGTCACTCAGCCAGCTGCTTCCTTTAAACGAGGACTGAATGCAATAAAAGAAAAAGAGGAGACAACTGCTACCGCTCTGTGCTCAGACGAAGAATTGGAAACAGCTTCCCCCATAGTGCACACTCTGAACGATAAAATGGCTCTAGTAACTCCAGTAAAGATGAGTTGTGGTCAGAGCTACGGCAACGTGGTGGAGACACCTGAACAGTCATCGGATTCGCGTGGTTTTCATGGCACGAAAACACTTTCTGTGCTCAACGAACAACTTCATAGACTCCAACAAGCACGACCACAGGTGAACAAACGATTCCTTCAGAACAATCGACAGCTCGGCCGAACCTCACACTCATGGACGGAGCCTCTAGACACATGCTGCCATCGGGAAACGTCGGGTTTGGAGATGATTGGGTTGGTTAATGCAAAATGTGACGATTTCAAGTTCCCGAAGTCGAAACGAAGAGTGAGAAAACAAAAAATTCAGTCAGCCCTACGATCAGCACGTACAACCACCCTAAACAAGTCTCCACCGAAACGCATCATCAAGTGCGGACTCATCGAAAAACCAAGGAGAAAAAAAGGTATCTCTAAGAAAGAAGATCGTTACACGCACAGAACGACGCAGCCAGATTGTTACTTCTTCCACTATACAATCGATCCGCCGCACATGCCGCAAGAAGCTTGCACGAGCACTACTATGTCTTTATCTAGTGCCGACGATGGTCCAGATTCCCCGCTTAAACTGGCCTGACTCCTCAGGGCGAATGTGGCACAGACGCTTCAAGCATCGATGGAAGCAGAAGACCGGACTATCATGGTGTGGCCAAACACGACGGACATGACATGGATTATGACCACAATTAACTGATTACGTGACCTTGGACAAAATTGTTAAAAGACGAATGCTTGATGACCGCTGGAAACTGCAATCCTTCACGTCATGCCCATTCTCCTCCGCCATTTATCGCGTGGCCGGGAGGATGTTGGAAAAATCAGAAAGGCAGAAGAGGTGGCCATTAGCAGCTGCCTGCTGATAGTGCTATCATCATCATTACAGATCGAGTTCCATCCGCCATTAAAGATTCACCCACGTCCCGCGGTCCTCGCCTCGGTTCTTCAACACCTGGTATTCCATGTCGTCGTGGGGGTTAATGGGAAGACCCCCGCTTTTGGCTGGGGCTTGGCATACAACTGGATTCTTAAGCGGTTTTTGGGATTTGCTTTCCTCACTATGCATTAACATGTCTGCAAGCTACGAGGAAGCCGAAATCCTCCTTGTTCTGTGGTAGACGTGTTCGGCGAAAAGGCAGGCAGTGCGTGATCGTTCCTGACGTTGGTCACGCAGCAGTCGAAGGACGTATGACTGAGCGGGTAATATGCCGCAGCGAAAGTTGTAGCGGAAGAACAAAATAAAGGAAGCGTACGTCGATGAAGGCAAGATCTCCTCTTCGTCCGCGACTGTTTAACGCCACGTTTTTTTCTTCAAGTATGAACCTACTCGTCAGCAACAAGTTATGTTAAACTGTATCTGACGGTCGGTGCACCATTTCACCACGAAGAAGACGCTTTCATAGGCACGCTAAAGAGCTTTTGCAAACTCTTCAAACACCTTATTATCCGAAATAGTGGTAAAATAATGAAATAAGAGCCTCTAATGAGTCCCCCAAAATATTTACATTGTTGGCATGCAGAATAAAAGGCACAACCGTTCGTGGAAAAATACGCTTTACTTCCTTTTTCCTTAGCTTTAAAACAGCCTGTTTTATTTTCCACTTATATAAAAACACACCACTTTTTGTGCTGTTTTTTGTGGCCCTGTGTTTGAATATACGGCCACTAAAGCGTTTCAATCCAAGCCAATGATGAAACTAAGGCGAGCGCATGATCTTATGGCGGTCCATGGCTACACAGACGGCCTTGATGTGAGCCGAATAGATGCGAGCGCCAGATTCCTCTCTAGTGTATGATCTAAGAAACTCTATGGTATTGAGGTGAGCAAAAGTTGGGATTTCACGCTAGCGGCGGCCGAAATGCATTGCAGCGCCACCATGCGAAGCAGCACCTGCTGCCGAGACATTGGCTGCGCGCCCTATTTTAATTACAGGCATCTTCGCCTTCGTTGGCTGGGTCGAGCCAACGTTGGTAGACAGAAGGACCGAACGATGTCGCTTCGGCTGCGCATGTGTCGCGCCTTTTTAAAGCGTTCTTGCCGAGCCAGACTGAGCGGTGTACCTAGCGCAGAGTGAAGCGTTGAACGAGCATACCTTCTTTGTTACACCTTACCATGGACTCAAACACGCGGCATGTTGACGCGCTTCATTAAAATGAGGCCAGAGCACGCATATTGGTTTAGTCTTGAGTCTGACTGTCTGGGAAGCACAACAAAGATAAGGATGAGTAAAAAAGAAGACCAAAACACAGCCGAGCCTTAACGCAAGCCCAGCCGCTCACCCGGAAAGGCGCAAAATATGCGCAGCCGAAGCTTGATTGATTGATTTATTGCGGGGTTTAACGCGCCGACGCTTCACAGGCGATGAGGTGCGCCGTAATGGAGGGCCACGGATTAATTTTGACTACCTGGGTAACCTTAACGCACGCCGAAATCTCGTACACACGGGCGTCTTTGCTTTTCGCCTCCACCAGGAAAGCGGCCGCCGCGACCGGGACACGAACCAGCGTCCTTGTGCACAGCCGAAGCGACGCCATTCGGTCTATCAGTTTACCAAGAGCATATCAACTCATGGGAGCAAGCGAACATGCGTGCAGTTAAAACAGACCGCACAGCGAGTATCTCGGCAGCAGGGGCCCTATTCTCGACTGCACAACTTCACAGTGAATTCGCCATGGGTTTTTGCGTAAGCACAACGTAAGCAATCAGTGACGTATTGCACGTATAGCTATGAAGACATGCTGTGTAATTTTACGCTTCACTCATAAAGATCACAACCAATGTATCAAATATTGCACATAAGAGATATAAAAACACTTTGCATGTATTATAAAATTAAAACGGTAGATGAGGCTGGCAACGGAAACACATTTCTGCAGGCCAAGATTGGCGTCAACACCACAAAGTGATCGAATAACGTTGGTCCACAAGCGAGCGAAAGGGCGATGTTGAGCTAAAGAACACCACACAATTATTTTTACCGTATCTATTTATTTATTTCAGTCGTTTTTAGTAACATAGTTGGGCTCTCTGCTGCAATGCAAGCTTTGTAGCGGTATCACCTTCCCGGCCACCACCACCGCCACGCTATCGTCTGCTGCCATGTTACTAGTTTATGGCGTGATCACAGAAAAAGACGGCCCCGACCATCGCTTCTATGACACATAAGGGCAGCGAAGCGCTACGCCTGATAACCGCGAAGCGTACCGATGTCGCGGATTCACTCATTCGTCAAGCTCGACTTCAATCAGCGCAGTAATGCATAAAACAGACTTTTATTTGTTATTTTTCTCTTGATTTCGATCATGGGAACCAGCAGCTTACTAGGAGGAGTGTGGACAAATGCCATGCATTGGGTTATTTTTGTCATGGAGAGGCTTGTACTGCCCTCTTATGTTGCTGTTACGCCAAACAAATAATATTTTATTTTATTGCCAAACATAAAAGCAAACTACGGCATGTTATTTGTGTGCTCTGCGATCGCTGACGTGGAAACAGTCAAAACTATTATTTCTTTCGGTAGAAAACATGCACTAAACCGCGCGTCATGTGAAATTGCGCCTGCTGCATATTCAGGGGGTTTTCACGGCGCCAAAGGTCGGTGAAATTTTTTTGCCGTATTTCACGGTAACAGCAACCGCCATTTCAAGCTGTTACGTAACATTACGTCACTTTTACGCCAGCCGAAGGTGCCAATGTGTGACGTGCTCGTTCCCGCCAACTGTTTAAATAACGTCACGCCTTCTCAGCCAATCACAGAGAGGGCGTGACATACAAGCCGTATTGTTGTTGAATAGCAAAGACAGGCGTAAGTTGTCCTTTCCGCTGCATTTAGTCTAGTTTTTCATTGCTGGACAAGAATTATGCGCTTTCAGTAAAGAGAAATAAGGCAAACTTTAGAACTGCTCGCCCTAAACTTCATGAAACGTCAAAATGACGACTGCACACACAACCACTTTGTCAACCGGAAGCACGTGATCAAAATTGAAAGCCCATCAGAAAAGACTTCAGGCAAATTCACAGTTCACTGTGAATTTGTGCAGTCGAGAATAGGGCCCCAGGCACGTTTTCGCAGAGTGGCCCTGCATTGCTCTTCGGCCATTGCTCTCATGGAATATCGATTTTCACTCCCGACAATACATGTAGCTGGAAGTGAGTACTTAATGTACAGCCGTGAGGTGAAGTAAACGGACCACGGGAGGGGTGGCCAAAACTGCTGTCGAGATTGCACACAGCGCAGGCGCGGCCTAGCAGTACAGCACACATGCCGCTATCGCTCGCTGCTTCGCGTTTGTCTCACGCTCCGATAAATTGACGCCAGGGGAATCACGCCGCGCAGTTAGAGGAACACTGCCGGGCACCGCCCTATCATTGAAAACAATGCGACTCACCTGATAAGTGGCAATGGTGCTACGCTGCCACACATAGCGCGCTGTGACTGCGTTGGGCTCGTAGCCTTTTTTTATTCAAAAAGCAGGAGGTTTCTTTTTTGTTAAGTGATGAAGTTTCTCTGTTTATATCTGCTGTGTTGTTGTTTGTTCGATTTCGTGTTTCGTGTTTTTCGTGTTCGTGTTTTTCGAGTTTCGAGTTTCTGCATGAGAGTGACAGAGTTGGGTCCTATAGCTATTTGTGTACACAACAACAATTTACTGTCATTGTGGCCGCTCAGCGGCCTATAGTATTGGGTAATTGATAGGTCCTCCTCACTCTCGGTTGAGACGTCTCTTTGGGAGGCGGGGCTTTTGTAATTAAACAAAGATAATGGCGTGGTGAAGGAAAGGGTTTGCCGCAGGACTTGGGATTTGCCCGACCTCTGATTTTTTATGCCAGTGGTACTCGGCCGGTAGCGTGCCAAAGACTCCTTCTGGGCTTGCAAAAGTGGTGAGGGACCCCACGATGAAATATGTTGATACGTGTCCTATTGTCGCACAATTAACCCTTGCAGCCAAAGTCGCTCATACACATATCTCTATGCACGCCCTTTGAGTGTGGCTTTTCTGCATAATTTAAACGTTGTGCAAAAAGCCAGCTTTAAAATTTGTGCTGTGCGGAGGCGTTATTCTAACATGTCATGCGGCAAATCCACTTTTTTTAGCTCGCGGCAGGGTTAAAAAAAAGGGAAGTTGGGAGTATCGCGGAGGGACCCACGGAGTTCTTCTCCCACGTTCCTCTTTTTGTCTGCGGGCCCCCATCTATGAACGACAGCCCTGTGCAATGCTTTGTAAAATATTACGTGTAAATAAACTTGGCTGTTTTGAAGTATACCGTCGTTTGTTTGCCGCATGCCGTCGACCATAAGCTAGTAATCTTTTTATCTTCAATCGTCGACTGAACGACCCTCTTTGGATCAAATCCTTCAATTTCAACTCATGGCACAGAAGTGCGCAAAAACTGTCAATAATGTTTTCAAGTGCAAATAAATCTAATCGAAAAATGTAGTTTGCATGCAGTTCGATAGTCGCTGGGAATTGAAGGCGTGGTTCAATGGTAACTCGTATCGCAATATAGTTTTTGAACATAAAATGTATGTGTCGGTGCCTCGAACTTGAAAAACTGCGAAGCTGGATTTTCCCGAGCAATCGCGAAATGGCACATATGCCGCATGCGGCAAACGAAGTTTCATAAAGCAATGCAGTACATACCTAAACACAGCAGTATTTGTCAAACCCTTGGCATGTAACGTTAGCATCAATAATTTTCCCAGTTCGCTGATATTCTCGGGAGGCTGTGATTTCGCATCTATCCTCAAAACCGACAAAGATGGTGTTGTGTTTTATTTTCTTAAACTGTCCAGTGATTTTTTTCTGCTTCATTTTCTGCTTTAATATATGACAGGGAAGGGGGGGGGGGGGGATTGCAAAAAAAAAAAAAAAAGCTTGAAGCCCGAGATATCACCAGCGCGCCAACTCTGCCAGCGGAGCCGCGTTGCCGCCGATTGCGCCAGCGCGCCATTTCCACTGAAGGTGTGTGACCCGCAGGCAGTAAAAAGGCAGCGCGGCTCCCCTGGCGTCAATTTATCGGAGCGTGAGACAATCGCGAAGCAGCGAGCGATAGCGGCATGTGTGCTGTACTGCTAGGCCGCACCTGCGCTGTGCGCGGTCTCGACAACAGGCGCCGCGCAACCAGACGGCGCAGCGATTAGTTTTGGCCACCGCTCCCGTGGTCCGTTTACTTCAGCTCACGGCTGTACATTTCATTGATTGTGGGGTTTAACGCGCCGACGCTACACAGGTGATGAAGTGCTCTGTAGTGGAGGGCTCCGGGTTAATTTGGAGTGCCTGGGGATCTTTGACGTGCGCCGAAATCTCGAACACACGGGCGTTCTTGCTTTTCGCCTGCATCAGAAAAGCGGAGTCCGCGGCTGGGAATCGAACCCGCGTCCTTGTGTTCAGCAGCACAATTAATGTAAATCTACTTCCAACATACTAGGCTCATGAGAGAATTCAAATTTAAATCGAGAATAGACTTAACAGTAGAAGTAGACGACCACAGCGCTTGAAATTTCACTCGTGTTGTCCACGTCTTATGTTACGTCTGTTTACGCTTTAAAAGTGGCGGAAATCTTTACTTCAGTTGGCTGAAACAAGCTTGTTTTGCAGAATCTGAAAACTTTCTCAAACTGATAGTGCACGTTGTGACAACAAACACGCGATATGAGACCCCTAATTAAAATAAAACCTTCAATATTAACCTCACTGCCAAATTCACCGGCTGAGGTTGAGGTCAAAACCTCCAACGTCCCCCTCTCAGCAGGTCGCCACTTCTGACACCATGGCTCCCCTCATGTCGTGTGGTCGAGTTCTATTCGATGGAGGCCCAAACCCCATGAGAGGGCTCTCTCTGGTTGTAGGTGTAATACGTATTGTGTATCAATATCTCGGCTTTCTTTCATTCATGATGTCTCTGTTTAGTCCCTGTTTCTTTGATGCGTGATGTCCCTACCACACAATGTAAAGTAGTATGTTCCAAACACTTGTCAGTAGTCACTAGATCTAGCAGAATTTTTGCGCATCTCTAGTATTGAATTGCGAGGTAACTTTGCTTCGCTGTATCGTCGTCCTGCGGGCTAGACACTTCATATTCTTAACTTTCACTACACCAGCTTCATCGTGAGCCTAATACAAACGGGATGGCTCTCAGCCACTAATTTGTATCTCTTCCAACAAAAATTAGGCGCCAATATGCTCTATGAAGGTGCAATGCGAGCGAAGCTTTCACTGTCCTCCCGATTCGCGTCCTATCCATGGTGTGAACATGGTTGTAGAGTACTGAACATGGTTGGACGATTGCATGAAACAAAACCCGATTGACTGGGCCGCAGTCCAAACGAGTGCAAGGAACACACTAGTTTTAATTTTCCTAAACTAAGTCATATTATTTTTAATAAAACGAGTGCACGTTTGTTTGCGATTTGCGATTTAATTTCTAGTAAAACTTGGTAAAACTCAAGTTTTAGCTCTCCGCCGTTTCCCTCCCGCAGAAGCCCACGTATTACCAGAAGATTATAATTCTCCAACTAATACAACTTTACTGTCAACTATGTATATAATGAAGCGTAGATGAAACACACTGTAACGACAGAGTAGCATTGGCGACTAATTTTCAGATATTTGATTCGGGATAGTTTTGATAAAACAAGAGTAACAGCCGTTTTCTGTAAGCATATATTTCCTCGTAGATGCCCAAGTATTGACAGCAGACGGGAATGCTGTAACATTGACTACTCCATTAATGAAATAATTCTGAAAAATAAATAAAACTTATCTTATCGTCTTATTGACCAATTGTCACATATTCTTGTGGAATATTTTAATAAAACAAGTTACAGCTTCTTTCTGCGAAACATTTGGATTAAAGTGGGCTTCCCCGCAAGGCGTTTCTCTTTTCCATACGGACGCAAGCTACCCGTATACGATTACCCCCCTCTCTTGGAAAAGCACGCCGGGGATGCATAGGGGGTGTCTGGGGTGAGCAGCTGCGTTCCAAAATGAAGTGGTTACGTTCGGTGAACCCAAGCACTGCCGCAAAACAACTCCTGATCACTCCTATCTCGTCTCCCAGTCTCCACTATCCCACCCCCCTGCCACCCCCTTTCCTCATTCATGCATCACCATTTCCTCCATATGCTAAGTCGCTTTTTGTCCAGTTTCAGCAAAAAGAGACTTAGCACGTTGAATTTATAACGCATTCCATGTATTACCGTGCGCACTACCTTCGGTAGTATACCCCATGCTGCGCACATGGGATAAATTGATGATATCGCTGACTTTATGCGTTGCAATCCTCCAGGGTCTCGTGCAAAGCAGTTTTGCATGGCGACTAACATTGCCTGCCTTCTGCGGCAATGGCCAGTCATGACATCCTCAGTTTACTGCCATTGATAGTTTGAGAATTGTTTTCTTTCAAAACCAAACAAAATGTATGTTGACAATGAAACAGAACTGAAGCTATGGCCAAGCGTGACTACTTAAAGGTTAAACTTTGCTGCACGCAGCAACATGAGCTTCTCACACGTTGGAAACCCTGGAGGACTGGAGGAGAGCTCCCTCTACACCACTTTGATGGCCTGCATCGGGATTGGAGCACCATTGTTTCTTTCCCCGCTTCTGTTTCAAGGCCAAAAGGTACGAAAACATCAGTTCGACGCATCGAGAGTAATGAGTAATGTAAGGCCCCTTTCAAGGGCAACCAGCGCCGAGGGTATATTGGCTTACTTCATCCCTTTAGGCTTTTTCGGCATGCTCGAATGTGCAGCTGGCAGGATAGATTTCTGATAAATGTTAGGTGCGACCAGCATACAATTGACATAATCCTTGCGTACACGCCTTGTTTGCTGGTTCATCACAAATTCGCATCATAAGCTTACAATTGCCCTTTCATTGACATGACGCGCGATACATATACCTGAGCAGGTTGAAAATCATGAACAAACCCAGCAGCGATGTGCGCCACCAAACCACGTGAGTGACAGAAAGACATGCTACTAGGTTGTTACACGCCTGAACAATGAAGAACTTGGGTTGTAAAGGCCTCGGCTTTAATCTGCATCTTCCGTCGACATAAGCCTTAACTGATTGGAACACTTGGCTGTGCATGCTAAAATCGTAGCGTGGTCTTCATCCCCACTTGCTAATGTTGAACCGGATTATGCTCTGCTACAGGTACGCCGGCCGTTGTTTTCCATGCGTAGTGGATTCACTAACAGATATGCCTGGAAGTGAAACGCGTGTTAGAATGGCCGCGTGAGCGATCAGGACCAAAGCAGAAAACTGCACACGAATCTTATTAACTCAACTTCACAGCGCTCCCCGCATCTACTAGTTTCCGTATATGCTCCCCTCAAGGTGAACCCTACATGAACTGTAGTCGCAAGAGCAGAGGAAAGCCATCTGGGGGCGCACGCCTTCGGTTAACGACGCAAGCAATCAACAGGGGTTCTGCCCAACGTGCATGGGGTGGATCTGGTGAACAATACATACTACGCGGAAGAGGAAGGTGGATTAGTTGGCCACTTGGCCTCTCTGAGGCTATGCCAACATTGGGGTCTATTGACTGTGCCTACTGTTGGTCGGTCAAAGATTGTCAAGCGCCCGGAACAAGAATAATCTTAGAAAGGTTAAACGGGCGGGTGGCAGAGCGCATATACGAAAAAACAAGGCGGTCACGAAGTCCACTGTCGAGGGGGTAGAATGAGAGATGAAAGCATTGCGTCACCAAAACCCAACATATTGCGTGTGCGAAACGTGATAAAAAACACAACGCCGCAAAGCCGATGCAGATAGCCATGTCTCCGTTGGCACCAAGCGATTGCTCAATCAAAACTGTGTAAGCAAGCTATTCGGATCCTCGCGGAGAGCACGCGATCACCATTGCTTCAAGGGACTTTAATGCCGATGCGTCGAACGAAAATACTTTTCTTTGTTAATTTGACCAGAGAACAGGGCACTGGTACGCGCAAAGCTGCCAAGGCTCGAATACTGCGATTTGTTTGTTTTTATTTTTAAGAACATTGCCTTTTTAAGGCTGAGTTTGGTATGTCTGTCTGTCTGTCTGTCTGTCTGTCTGTCTGTCTGTCTGTCTGTCTGTCTGTCTGTCTGTCTGTCGGTCGGTCGGTCGGTCGGTCGGTCGGTCGGTCGATCGGTCGGTCGGTCCAACCACCCGGCAAAAAAAAAAGTTAACGAAGGCTCGAACATGAACTATATATAGAGGGAGCCGTTCAAGCGTACTAAAACTGCTCATAAGGTTATGCATAATAATGGGGTCGCAAAAGAATCGCAATTTATCGCAAAAGAAACCTCGACAATTTCAGGAGATATAATCACATATGAGATATTACCAGATCGTTTTTAGATTAGAGGTACACATGGAATTTGTTGAAACGATCATAAATAAACGAACAACGCGTTAAAAACTGGGACGCAGAGAGGCGAGATAAAAGCAAACACTAAAACAAAACATGTCGGCTTGAGCTGCTCCAAGCACTAAAAAAAAATATCCCTACAGATGACCTGCGAGCCGTGTGATTGTGAATTGCAAGGAAGAGGGAATGGTGAAAAAAGGGAGAAATCTCGTGCCAGGTATAACATGCCTTTGGGAATGCCATATCAATGAAGGAAACTCCGGATTTAACAAAACTTGTTGCTGAGATATGGTACATATTTTAAGGAAGAAGAAAACGTGGCGCAAACTAGACGTAGACGAAAGAAACGAGGTAAGACATAAACAGGCGCCAACTTCCAACTGTTTATTTGAAGCAAACCACGCGAAATTTATAAAGTCTTATCTAAGCAGAAACAACCACAACAACAACAAAACAAAAAACCAAAAAATCAACCTTGGTACAATCATGTTAACAAGTGTAAAAGGTGGTGACAATGGCTAAAATGGATAAGTACAACACTGCTGAAAGAATTACAACAAATCTACGTCAGCCTCAAGAGTAATCAAGATGGTCCAATAGCGCGTGCCTGCAATCCAGGCGCAGACCAAACCGAAAAGAGGGAAGGACACCTGCGCATGCTAAACTACACGCTGTGGTTTAAAAATGACATTTCTTTTTCACTTAACGCTAGTGACGGCGAGCTAACACACTTGTCGCCGGCTCTTTTGATAAAAACTGCCTCGATCACATCCCTCTCCGTTTTGTTTCTTGCTCTCCTCAGAAAGGTCGTCTTATCCAGGAGTGGCTCACACCCACAGCGCTTGCAGTGGTCTGCAAGGTGCCCTCCCAAGTTGCTGCTGACGGCCAACCGGTGTTCTCTGGCACGTTCGTTGAAGCAACGTCCAGTCTGACCGATACACACCCTTTTGCATTTCAAGGGGATGCTGTAAATGACGTTGCTAACACACTCGGTGTATGGCGTGGCGTGCCTTTTTGAGCATGACTCCGGTATCTTATTGGCCATCATAGGGCAAACTTTAGCCAGTTTGCACGGGGCGGAACACACAACGCGCACTTTATACCTGGACGCGACCTTCTTGACGTTGTGCGAAAGCCTGTGGATGTACGGTATTACGTGCGTTTTCATTTTTTCTTTCTCTTCCTGCACTTTTTTTACCGTGCTTCATCTTCTGGAGGATGCTTTCACACACACTTGTGATAACGGTGGGAGGAAATCGGGCGGCTTCCCAGCGGCTGATCTGATTGTTAAAACTTGCAGTCAGATTGTGCTCGCAAGATTTCGTTAACGCCGAATTAAGACATGTAGTGGCTATTCCCCTCTTTATCAGCTTGGAATGCGCGCTGTCGTAAGGCAGAAAGCTTTTTTTCTTTCTTGGGTAGTACATCCAGCACGTGTGGTCCTTTGCGAAAGTGAGTTTAAATTGTATTGTATTCCCCTTAGGCATTTGTCTGGTGAAGTCTAGCCCGCCAGATTCAGATAAAAAGGCGTTAGTCACATCCGCCAC
Organism: Haemaphysalis longicornis; assembly: GCF_048455015.1. Taxonomy (NCBI): domain Eukaryota; kingdom Metazoa; phylum Arthropoda; class Arachnida; order Ixodida; family Ixodidae; genus Haemaphysalis; species Haemaphysalis longicornis. The sequence goes on from NW_027526203.1 coordinate 201,819,300, forward strand.
AGCAACGTCAAGGTTAGAATCAGTCAAATTTAAAAGCACAAGGTAGTCGTCCACATTTCTAAAAATTCTAACCACATTAAAATTGCAAATGGCGATTTCTGCGTCAATGCGCTTGTCAATGTACGCTAGGTAAATGTCACACAAAACCGAGGCAACAGACGAACTAATGTAAATACCATCTTTTTCAACATAGAAGGAATCATTAAAACACACAACGGTGGCCTTGAGGTACACTTTAAAATCGCTAAATCGCTAAAAACTGCTCGGTGCTCATGCCAGCACTGTTCTGGAATTCAACTTCACCCGAAGCCTCTATTGTTTCACGCACTGCTCTAAACAAGCCCTGCTGGGGTACAGAATAAAATAGATCTTGCACATCAATTGAAACACCATTATTTACAGACGCCAACTCGCTTTCCGCAAGAGCTTGCACAAGTTCGGTCGAGCTACGCACCAAGAAAGGGTCCTGCAGCGTAAGCTTGGTGAGAACGCGCGGAAGATACGTGCTGACCTCGTTTTGCCAGGTTCGTCTCTCAGATATAATCACTCTCAGTGGGCACTCTTGCTTGTGCGTCTTGCCCGTAAAGAAAACATCCAGGTAGCTCTTCTTAGCCTTGGTGACAGCCTTTTGGAGTTGACCTAAATTTTGGTTTTTTAGCAACCGGAGGACCACGGACTTTTGCTTCTTTGGTATATCTTGGGAGGGTTTGAAGTTCTTTTGTATCGCCTCGTTTGCCTTAGCATAAAACATTCCTAGCGGCATTACAACAAAACCCCCTTCCTTGTCGGCTTCAACAATAGTTAACCCTTCATCTTTCATGCATTTCACAATCTTTCTAAACGGAGATTTTTTATGTGGCTTATCAATTACAGTCCGCAAAAGGCAGTCGACCTCGTCTCCAGTGGCTCGTTCATGGTCCTGCTCGCACGTACGGCTCGCAACACCTCGGACCATGGCTACAAGTTGAGTCCTTCTTGAGGCGGGTTCGTAGCTCAATTTTGGGCTGTTTCCCAAAACCTGTTGAACTTCACTCGAGACGGAAGCGCCTCCGAGAAAGGTTACTGATGATGTTTATGCAGCCCCCCGGACGGAAGCTCGATGCGGGTACGCTGCCAAAGGAACTCCGTGCTCTGCGCCTCCAGCCGTTGAAGTTCTCGCAGGCTTCCAAAGCTGCCATCTCGTTGGACCTATACCCTCAACCAGTCATTGTAAAGGCGGACCTGGTGCCTTAACTCAGACTGTTACGGCACCAGGTCGGGTGAAGTTGCATTCCAGAACAGTGCTGGCATGACCACCGAGCAGTTTTTAGCGATTTTAGAAGTGTACCGCAAGTCCACCGTTGTGTGTTTTAATGATTCATTCTATGTTGAAAAAGATGGTATTTGCATTGGTTCTTCTGTTGCCTCGGTTTTGTGTGACATTTACCTAGCGTACATTGACAAGGGCATTGACGCAAAAATCGCAATTTGCAATTTTAATGTGGTTAGAATTTTTAGATATGTGGACGACTAGGTTGTGCTTTTAAATTTGACTGATTCTAACCTTGACGTTGCTGTGGCGGATGTGACTAACGCCTTTTTATCTGAATCTGGCGGGCTATAAGACTTCACCAGAGAAATACCTAAGGGGAATACAATACATTTTTTGGACCTCAAACTCACTTTCGCAAAGGACCACACGTGCTGGATGTACTACCCAAGAACGAAAAAAAGCCTTCTGCCTTACGACAGCGCGCATTCCAAGCTGATAAAGAGGGGAATAGCCACTAAATGTCTTAATTCGGCGTTAACAAAATCTTGCGAGCACAATCTGACTGCAAGTTTTAACAGTCAGATCAGCCGCTTGGACGCCACCCGATTTCCTCCCACCGTTATCACAAGTGTGCGTGAAAGCATCCTCCAGAAGATGAAGCACGGTAAAAAAGTGCAGGAAGAGAAAGAAAAAAAATTTATATTTAAATGTGTAGTAAAGGCATCACCCGCGTTCATTTAGTTAGGAACCCTCGTTGGGTTGGTTCTTACGAAAGTAAGCGAAACATCAAACCACCACGCCGGAATGCACGCCGATCAACGAACGCCCGCGCAGCTCCCCTGCCGTGGTTTGAACCGTGGCGACACCGACCGGAGCGGGCGGAAACTATAATGGCAAACTGTTCGCATGGCGACGAAGTGAAACATCCCCCTCGCGATGGGCACGATCAAATGCAGAGCATTTCCGAGGGCCCACGACGTTAAGTAGTTTGCGTTACGTTAATGTTGTTGCACTTGTGGCAACTGCTGACGAGAGAGCACTCGTCAGCAGTAATTTGAATGAGTCAAGGATATAAGGCGCGTTCGTAGCCTCCCATTCTGTGTCGGCTTTGTGGCGCAGTGGGTAGAGCACCATGTACATTGCGTTTTGCTCGCAGGGTCGAGGGATCGAAACCAGGCGCCGGATAGTATTTTTTTATATAGTAGGGAGGGGTGCGGTGCGGCCTACGGACGTCAACGCGGGTGACATCGTGAGTTACTGAAATGCTCTGCACAAAAAAAAACCCAGGGGTGCGGACTACGACTACGGACGCCTACGGACGTCAACGCGGGTGACACCGTGAGTTACTGAAATGCTCTGCATTTAAAACTGAAAACGCACGTAATACCGTACATCCACAGGCTTTCGCACAACGTCAAGAAGGTCGCGTCCAGGTATAAAGTGCGCGTTGTGTGTTACGCCCCGTGCAAACTGGCTTAAGTTTGCCCTATGATGGCCAATAAGATACCGGAGTCATGCTCAAAAAAGCACGCCACGCTATGCACCGAGTGTGTTAGCAACGTCATTAACAGCATCCCCTTGAAATGCAAAAGGGTGTATATCGGTCAGACTGGACGTTGCATCAACGAACGTGCCAGAGAACACCGGTTGGCCGTCAGCAGCAACTTGGGAGGGCACCTTGCAGACCACTGCAAGCGCTGTGGGTGTGAGCCACTCCTGGATAAGACGACCTTTCTGAGGAGAGCAAGAAACAAAACGGAGAGGGAGGTGATCGAGGCGGTTTTTATCAAAAGAGCCGGCGACAAGTGTGTTAGCACACCGTCACTAGCGTTAAGTGAAAAAGAAATGTCATTTTTAAACCACAGCGTGTAGTTTAGCAGGCGCAGGTGTCCTTCCCTCTTTTCGGTTTGGTCTGCGCCTGGATTGCAGGCACGCGCTATTGGACCATCTTGATTACTCTTGAGGCTGACGTAGATTTGTTGTAATTCTTTCAGCAGTGTTGTACTTATCCATTTTAGCCATTGTCACCACCTTTTACACTTGTTAACATGATTGTACCAAGGTTGATTTTTTGTTTTTTTGTTTTGTTGTTGTGGTTGTTTCTGCTTAGATAAGACTTTATAAATTTCGCGTGGTTTGCTTCAAATAAACAGTTGGAAGTTGGCGCCTGTTTATGTCTTACCTCGTTTCTTTCGTCTACGTCTAGTTTGCGCCACGTTTTCTTCTTCGTTAGAAACTCCGGAGCCGAAACTTTCTTGAGAACACTTGGAAAACAGACAGGCGACGCCAAAATTGCAGTAAACTAATATGTAAAAAATATGATGAGTGCTTGATGCTTGCCGTAGCCAATTGTTTCGCATGGCTTTATGTTTGGAGAAGCGTACTTTTCTTGAGTCTGAATGGAAGAAAAAGTGGTGTGTAAAGTGTTACGGATTCAGCTACTTCGGCGGTGGCTTTTTCCAAGTCTTGGGCAGGTTCAAATGTACAACTGCATGTTGAGAAGACACGCATTTTCATCTGAAGAGAGGAAAGCATAGTTCGTAGTGATCTCCATACGCTCCAGTCATCCTTCATGACCATGTAACCATGTAACTTCTTTTCAGAAACAGAAGACAGAGAAAAGCGATTCCTTCCTTGTACTCAGGAGCAACGTCATGACCGCCTTGCTTAATTTTGAATGCTATAACATTAAATGACCCATTGAGCCAAAAAGGCCGGCTTTGACGTTCTCTTTATAACAACGAAACCGCACTTAAATTCCTATTGGCTGCAACGCATTATGTGCAGCGCTGGCCGGACATCCTCATGGGTTGCGACAAGTGATAAGGGCCCATAGCAACGGCGTCAATGTTGCGTCCACCCTGCCGCTGCTCCTAACTGCTGACGGTGCAGAGGCAGGATGGACGCCTGTTGCGCTGGCTTCGCCCACCTGCTCAGACGCAGGCCAGTCAGGGTGATGTTGCCGCTTCTATTTCTTTTGGTTCCGAAGAACATGGCTTGCCTACAATACCGCCTATCCGTTCGGCGACATGTCATCCCCAGGTGGTTCAATCGCACATTAATGCTTTCGCATTCTTAGCAAATCTGGAGCGCTTAGATGTCACAAATTTTTCACGTCCAGGAATACCGTGAGATCTACTGCACCGCTACGGAGTTCATTCTGATGTTCACCGAAGCCCTTCCACCGCCCATCACAGCTCTTCTTCCACTTTTCGTTTTTCCGGAATTCGGCCTCAACGACATGGGACGTTTGCCCGACCTTGGGGTAAGCGCCTTCTTGCATCCAGAACTTCCCCGCCTACAGAATTGAGGTGCCATTTGTCCCCATTTCTTCGCACTAGAGAAGCAGTAAAACGCACCATCGTTTACCGCACTTTCTGGTGTATAATTATCATTTTATTCATGAGTTTTAGGCGGTGTAAATTACAGAACGATCGCACTAAACAACGTGACTGAGGCCAAGGATTCTAGCAGCGTGTAGCTTCTTTGTTTCGCCTTGTCTTTAAACCTTGCAGAAAACTGTGCTGCCACACTTGGGGAAAAGGAACTTGTACAGCATTAGAAAAATTGGAGGACTTCACTCAATCGTAATTCTGAAACTGAAAAATGGACGGCGAAGTCTGCACCGATTGTTCGGGGCCCTTCTCTACGCTTCCGATTCACAGGTCGGATTCACACAACTCTCTTGCCCCAAGACATGTGCGCAAGACAAAAACTAACCACGGAAATAAGGAGACAAAACTGGAGGATCGTTCTACGAGACACCCGATAGTTTGCGTGGATGTATACTGTCTCTCATTTCTGCTGACATACTTAGGCCATTTTTCTTGGGTTGCTTATGTAATTGGCAATGGTATTCTTTATGCAATTATGCTTGTATCTTCTAGCCCGCTTCAAGACAGCGCAATGATGCACATTATTTAGCTGTGAATAGCTGCGCTAGCTTACAGTTAGAGTTATGCAGTCTCTGCACTCAATTCTGACTGATAAGATGAACTGCGCGGTAAGGACAAGCCTATAGGCGCCGTGCAGTGAACAGAGGGTGACACTGAGCCGCGACACCCAGCGCCGCCATCGGGGAATAAGAAAAACACTGGGTCGGCCACCGCTCGCCAGCGTGCTCGGGTTTCGGTTGCGCTCCTGCTTGGCGGCACCGGATCAAATGTAGTATACGCAATTTTTAAGTTTTATATTAATTAAAACATACTACTGTAATTCTACCGCACCGGAGTAGAAATAGACTGAAGGACGGAACTGTTGACTACGCGTACGGAGGAGGAAAGCAAGCGATATTGACTTTGCCATGCACGCAGGTGGAGCCTTTCGTGCGCACGTTTTCACGTTTCCACATAGTTTTTCCAGTGAATTTGTGTTTCCACTAGAAAGCACAAATTAATTAGCTGCTCACAGCATTGGAAAGAAGCCGTTTTGTTCGCATACTTGAAATCGGACCACCGTGGTTTCGCGAGTACGGTGCCCGTCTCACAGGATAGATTGTTTGGGTGTAGTGCGGTGTGTACGCTGGGCTACGAGCTAGTAGCATTGACTTCAAAGCAAGTAAAATTACCTTAAATACGCGGGCTCCAGTGTGGATCATGAGGGTGGGAAGCATAGAGAACTGCGCACCAACTGGGGAGATTTTCGATTGATTGTGCGGTTCAACTCGCCGACGCCAGACAGGCGATGAGGTACGCCGTAGTGGAGGGATCGGGATTAATTTTGACCACCTGGGGATCTTTCACGTGGCCAGAATCTCGAACACGAGGGCGTTGTCGCTTTTCGCCTCTATCGGAAAAGCGGCCGCTGCGGCCGGGAAACGAACCTGACGACGATTTTCAATTTCACGGCTTGAATTATCGCCAAACATTCCCAGAATGCGCCTTGCTCCTCGCCCCTGGCAGTTCGTTCCGGCTGGTGCCAGTTCGTCCCACCCCGAGAACACGGAGCAAGCGAGCTGTCTTGCTCCGTGCTCCAAGTCAACTATCGCCTCAGGAGCGAAAGACTACAACCTCTGTGCCTTCTGTCTCCTTTTCCGTGAATACATTCACAATGTACACGGGTTTCGCTGCAAGACTACCTCTTCCTTTTTACGGGGTAAGCAGGGCCTCCAAATATTAGAATCATCATAAACTCCGTTTATTTTTTATTGTTCTCTGAAGTTGCTGTTGCGAGCCCCGTTAAAACGGCAGCTGAGTGTTACGTACCGCATGAATTTTCATTATAAACGCCGCGGAAGACACATGCACAAAGCAGAAAAACCAACCTTCATACAAATACTGCCAATGCGCGTGGTATTCGCTAGGAGGGGAAATTTATTGTAAGCTCACGAGTATTAACGGCTGGCAAACCGATATACTTTACTTTGACAGCAGCATATAATCTGATTGGTAGTCATCGCCGTTGTATTTTCTAAAAATTTCACGGAATTGTGCCGCCTATTAGGCTGTGACCAGCGACCAGCCTTCCCAACTCGGACGATTCAGGGCAGCGAAGGCGGTAGCTTTCCTTCGGCACTTTGTTTCTTTTTAAAGCCTCTCGGTCGATAACACTCCATCCTGTCGCCGTTGCAGCGTATTCCGCAAACTTGAGCCGCTTAAACGCACCTAACCACTTGATAGAAGCCTTTGCAAGGGCGCGTGCACAGTGCCTAAAGCAGGCGGCCGGCCAGGACGGTGCGGCTCGGCCTACCCAGTGTTGCGCGGAGGCGCGGTAGATGGTGCTACGCCCGCTCAGCAAACTTGACTGCACGGAGCCAATAGCACCAGTAGCCAAATGCATTTCGTCGATGGTAGAATTACAGTCAAACCCGGTAATAGCGAACTGTAATATGCGCCGTGATTAGTTCGCTATATCCAATAGTTTGATATGGCCAAACCTGCTTATCACGAGGTTTTGTGTGACAAGTTCGGAATATGCGGAAGTCCCCCCCCCCTCCCCCCCCCCAGTTGCCATTACCGCATGCAGAAATTAACACAAAATAGTCTGCCATTACCACACACAGAACAATCCATTTATTGCAAGCAATAAAGCCACTTTTCACCTTAACTGCCTACTTTACCAAAAAGCAGTGATTCTTATCTTCACTTTCATTTTGGCGGTGTCAACTAGCTCAGCATTCCCTACACGAGACGTCGTTTGCACCCGTTCGACTCTCTGTCCTTCAGTACCGAACCCATATTGACGGAGTCCATCGACTCGTGAAAGTACCCGCCGCGGTGGCTCAGTGGCTAAGGCTTCGCGCTGCTGAGCACGAGGTCGCGGGTTCGATTCCCGGCCGCGGCGGCCGCTTTTCTGATGGAGGCGAAAAGCAAAAACGCCCGTGTGTACAAGATTTCGGCGCACGTTAAAGATCCCCAGGTGGCCAAAATTAATCCGGAGCCCTCCACTACGGCGCGGCTCATCGCCTGCGTTGCGTCGGCGTGTTAATCCTACGATCATTCAATCAACTAACGAAAGCGCTTCATTAAGCATCGATGGACGGCCTTCAATCGCTTCATCATTCGCCTCTTCGGTGCTTCCAGCAGCACCAGCTACCATCACATACGCGACGGTGTCTGCGGCCGAGCGCCCACGGTGACGGCAACGTCGTCGTCGACACTCAGGAAACCGTCGAAGGACACTCCTTTCGGCAAAGCATCGGGAACGTTGGCGAGCTCTTCCCCCAGTGCGCCGGTGTTGCCGTCTTGGTCCGGACTCGCTGACTGGGCGGATTCCGTCGCGAATGTCGCGCGTTGGAAACAGTCACGGAAAGTGTCGGGCGTCACGTCGTTCCATGCGAGACTCAATCTCAATTTCCGTCCATTAACATCTCAATCGCCGCTCCAAGACCATGCATTTCGGCGGCGATTCTATAGGCGCTCGAGTTCGATATATTAGAGGCGAACTTTACTATAAGTAATATGTTTCGCATGTATTTTCGTAACCGATTAGTTTGTGTTCCATATATAGCATAATTTTCTCTATCCGGGTTCGTTATAATAGGGTTTGACTATGCCACCTTCGAAAGGCCTTACGCTCAGAGACCTGTTAGGATTATTATTGAACCCTCTTGCAGTCCCTCGGAATCACTTGCAGTGGTGGTCAAGAAAAAGGACCGGATCCGCCGCCTTTGCGTCGATTATCATCAACTAAACAATGTCACCAAAAATAGAAGACGTATGCCATTTGCCCCGCATTGAAGACGCACTCGATTGTCCATGGTGCCACGTACTTTAAACCATTTTACCTCCGACTGTGGTCAGTTAGACCGAGACAAGGCCGGCTTTCTGATTTCAAGGTAGATGACTCTTGGTCTGTCACCTTTGACAGAAGGATGAACTCATTTCTGCACGGCCTGAAATCTATGCGACTTAGACAATGTCATTGTTATTACGCCAACCTTTGGAAGCCATCTTAAACCGCTTGCTACCATTCTCAGTGTATTCAGGGGGGCAGGAGTTAAACTGAATTCCACCAAATGCTCGTTTGGTCGACGACACACCACCGTCCTTGGCCACCCGTTGATGCCTGTGGGGTAAAACCTGATCCCGCAAATGCGCGTGCGGCGAAGGTCTTTCCTATGCCTCGACCCTCTAAGGACGTCGGATGCTTCATCTGGTTCTGCTCGTACTTGCACGGATTCGTTAATGATCTTGCATACATTTGTCGTCCCCTATAGACCTGCTTCGCCAGGACGCCACCTTTTCGTGTGTTTCTCTTCAGATCGAAGCCTTCACTACTCTAATTGGCTTGCTCGCTGCCTCACTTGTCTTGAGCCACCTTGACCCTTCAGCACCAAGAGATGTCGGCACACATTCTAGTGGCCATGGAACTGGAGCTGTCTTAGGCCCACATCATCCCTAATCTTAGAGAAAGCTTACACCAGCCGCCTACTTTCGACATCGGAGCGCAACTATTCCATGTCAGAGCGGAAGTGCCGTGCGCTTGTAAGGGTAGTTGCGAAATTCCGCCTCTATTGTATGGACGCCCTTTCTCAGTCGTCACAGCACAGTTCATAAGGCGATGTGCTTGCTTTCTTTTTTAAACGGACCCACGATAGTCTCGTTCGGGGCGCTTCGAGCCGCAGGACTATTCCTTTTCTGTCCGCTATAAATGTGGCCGTTCGCACCAAGGTGCCGACTGCCTCTCTCGCCACCCACGTAACTCGTTGGGCCTGGCCCTGGCGCTTTTGTCCTCGCCATGTCTGCTCTGTTCCATATAGGCGATCGAAAACGCCGCGATGCCTCACTGTGAGCAGTAATAGACCGCCAGGAGCCCCCAACCCGATACGTCGCTGCACAATAACACTACATGAAAACGTGCTATAACGTCAGAACTTTCGTTCCGATGGTCCTCCATTCTTGCTGGTATTCACTGAGCATATAGAATCGATGGCGCTTGATCTATTTTCTAACGTTTCCATGGCTGGTAACCTTGGGTTCACGCGCAATCATGGTAGAGCAAAATGCCGTTTCTTTTGGGTAGGATTTTTCCGCTGCTTATGGCGCCACGTCAGCGCTTGCGGCCCATACCAACGACGGAAACAGCCACCCACACCTCCTGCTGGCCTTCTTCAGCCGTTCAACGTGCGCCTCAAAGCGATCATTCGCGTGCGAATGGATCTCTTAGTGGTCTTGCCTTCCTCCTCATCGAGAAACAGATAGGTAGATGTCGCTACTGATTTCACAACGCGATATGCAATTACTCGCGCATTCCCAGCCACCTGTGCCATTGACGTCGCCGATTTTTTGCTATACTGTATCAATGTACACCACTGTGCTCCTCAGCAACTTCTCACTGACCGAGGCCCCTACTTTTCCTCAAAAGTTGTCGACGGGATCCTGCTCCACACAGGATAAGGTCACCACTGTGTAGGAATTTACTTAAACTAATGATCTCATGGAACGATTAAACCGCACGCTCGCGGACATGCTCTCAATCTACGTGACTGCCGATTGTGGCTACTAGGATGTTGCATAGCCCTATGTAACAGTTGCATACGACTTATCGCGTCAAGACACGGCTACAGTTTGTCTCTTTTGTCTTCTGTATGTTCGTAAAGCCCACCACTTTGCTGCCGTGTCTCAAAACATCAGCCACCGAGTGCACTACCGAAGCTATAGCATGGGCTGATCTAACGTGTAAATTGCCCTCGCTCGTCCGGACGCATCGCCGGAATCGCAAACGTCTCGTTATGTACTCAGGAACTTTTCTGCTGGTTCACTGGTCTTGCTGTGGTCTCCTTCTCGTCACGTGAGCCTCTCTCAAAACCTTATTCCGTGCTACACCGGCTCTTACCACGTGATCGGGCGAGTCACTGACGTGAAGTACGAGATTTGCCCTGCCGTGACGCCCACTTCGCCTCGTCGCCCGGCCTCTGACATGGTGCACGTCGTACCTCTGGGGCCACCACTCCTCCAGCCCATCCCGTCTTTCCTAGTGTCACGCGTCTCACGCGGCCGAGAAATGAGGCTCAAGTTGATTCATTCGATGGCAACACAATATATTTACAGAACAAAACCACTCAAACGAACGAAATCATAGCGAGTGAACACACATATTTCACACTAAACAGCAAAAACAAGCACGACCTTACACTACCAACACTCTACTCCTAAAGTCACTATAATACATTAACTGTCTCTGTCAGATTCAAACAAATCCTACCGCCGGTACCACGGTGCGATGCCGATGACGTGGCCCAGTGGGTCGGTTGGCTTACGCGTCACCCAACGTCGCCGAACGTCGCGATGGCCCATGCTGGTGCGTCGTGGTCCGGAGGACCGCGGTGCGATGACTCGGCTTCGCTGAGCAGCGCGGCTCAGCAGGAGGCCAGCAGGGCGAAGCTGTTGGTCATAGGTGGTCTGGAGCTGCCCGCTGCCAGACGGTGCGATGCCGCTGGTGCGTCGTGGGGCACGGCTCGACGGGTCGCCGGCGGTGCGATGCCGCCGGTCAGCAGGAGGCCAGCAGAGCGAAGCTGCTGGTTCTCAGTGGTTCCGGGCAGCCCGCTGCCAAACGGTGCGATGCCGCTGGTGCGTTGTGGGGCACGGCCCGAACTTGCCACCGTTCCTCCAAGACCTCGTTCCACTCTGTCTAGTCCAACTTCGTTCTCTTCCTCTTCACCTCGCATTCTATCGTGTGCGACTCCCATTCGCTGAACAAGTTACTTCCTCCTCCTCTTCGATTACCCTGTGTTTCTTCTCCATTGGTCACTCCAAAATCCTTCTCACCATTCCGTATGCTGATTCTTCTTTCTCTTCATCTTTTATGACAACACGAACGGGAGAGTATAAGGTTACGAGAGAGAGCTCAAGACCACCGATTACCAGCGGCTTTGCTTATGCACTAGAACCTCCCTAAGACCCGAACTCTTTTTCCTTTGCTTCGCACGCTTACGAAAAGACGGACATATTTTCTCGCGTTCTTGAGTCTCAGAAACCTGATGGTGCACTGGCCATTGCCTTTCGCTTGGGACTAACCCCGGTCCTGGGCCTTGCCTAAATTTCTCGAGCCGGGACTCCTTGTCAACAACAAGCTGCTCGGTCTGAGGGAGCTGCCCTAGTGGCTCTGGCATCCCTCCACCTGGCTGTGCACTGTTGACATCGTTTACCACCTTAGATGCTGAGCTGTCCGCTGAGCCGTCTAGAGAATTTGCACTGTCCTTTTGTGGGACAAGTGTACTCTCTATAGTCCTAGGCATTTCTACCCGACCATCCATACAGCTTTCTGTCCGGAGGCTATCACTGCCAGTGCACGGAGCGGCAGGATCCTCTGTCTCCATTATTAATCTTTCTGAGACCGTCATATCGATTAAGTCATCCGAAGTACTAGGCGGCCACAAGCTGTCCTCGCCTGGCGTGTTTCGGCTGCGATCTCCAAGCGCCTGCCCTTCGATTCTGCCATACTCGGCCCGTTCACCTCCTTGTGCTTCGAATGCGCCTTTCTTCACAGGGGTCGTTTGCGAGAACCCTTTTGCTTCTATTTTTTCATTGCCATCACTGCGCTGTGCAAACCGCATTCTCTCAAAAGCGCGTGCTTCTTCGCTGTCAGCTATCTGCGTCCTTCCTTTCTCATGTGCCTCATAGAGGTCGGCGACCCGCGTGCATTCAGGATCACGTGCGGCGCGGTCACGGTTCTTTATGCGTTCCCTTTCCTCGAGGCGCCGCATTAACTCTGCCTTTTCTCGGTCCAACTCTTCTAGCTGGGCAGACCGCCTCTCGCGCTTTTTGCGCCACTCTTCATTTAACAATTCAAAAAACTGTTCTTTGTTCATACCTGATGTACTAGCCCTGGTTAAAATCTCGAGATCCATCTCTCCACCGGGTGAGACGTGTGGTTGGGCCAAGGATAGATCCTGGCAGGCTCGCCAAATGTTTGTCACGCGTCTCACGCGGCCGAGAAATGAGGCTCAAGTTGATTCATTCGATGGCAACACAATATATTTACAGAACAAAACCACTCAAACGAACGAAATCATAGTGACTGAACACACATATTTCACACTGAACAGCAAAAACAAGCACGACCTCACACTACCAACACTCTACTCCTAAAGTCACTATAATACATTAACTGTCTCTGTCAGATTCAAACAAATCCTACCGCCGGTACCACGGTGCGATGCCGATGACGTGGCCCAGTGGGTCTGTTGGCTTACGCGTCACCCAACGTCGCCGAACGTCGCGATGGCCCGTGCTGGTGCGTCGTGGTCCGGAGGACCGCGGTACGATGACTCGGCTTCGCTGAGCAGCGCGGCTCAGCAGGAGGCCAGCAGGGCGAAGCTGTTGGTCATAGGTGGTCCGGAGCTGCCCGCTGCCAGACGGTGCGATGCCGCTGGTGCGTCGTGGGGCACGGCTCGACGGGTCGCCGGCGGTGCGATGCAGCAGGAGGCCAGCAGAGCGAAGCTGCTGGTTCTCAGTGGTTCCGGGCAGCCCGCTGCCAAACGGAGCGATGCCGCTGGTGCGTTGTGGGGCACGGCCCGAATTTTCCACCGTTCCTCCAAGACCTCGTTTTACTCTGTCTACTCCAACTTCGTTCTCTTCCTCTTCACCTCGCATTCTATCGTGTGCGACTCCCATTCGCTGAACAAGTTACCTCCTCCTCCTCTTCGATTACCCTGTGTTTCTTCTCCATTGGTCACTCCAAAATCCTTCTCACCATTGCGTATGCTGATTCTTCTTTCTCTTCATCTTTTCTGACAACATCTTCTTCTGGGGCCAATCCCCCTTCGGGTATGGGCTCATCTTACCACATGACACCTAGCCAGCACCAGAGGTTTATAATGCGAGGAAGGACATTTGCCAGCGCAGCTCGGCTACGAACTCACGCAGCAGGGTCATACACCAAGCTGGTGGGGAATGCAGATAGAGGAAATGCTGATTATGTACACCGGTTCCGAAGCAGACAAAGACATAGACGAGGCCTCGAATCAGGCGGACGATCGGGTGCTTCCACCTAATCAGGCTGCTAACTTTGTTTCACGACAAATACACTAATGTTCAACATATTCCCAGCAACAATAGGCTTCCCATTCAATCAGAACGGCAAATGAAGATTCGAATTTGGTAAATGATAATTACACAACCTGTGTAACTAGTGTAAATAAGAATACAAAGACCGTACGCAGCGAGGACTGGGCGTGCCGCTTTTAATGTTATTTTGATCAGCACCAATGAGAAAACCCATCAATGTAAATTAGTGTATGTAAAAATCAGATGTAAAGGTGGTTTATATTTACCGTAAAAAGCTGAAGCTTAATTAGACGCTTCCGGTGGATGCGGGAAATAAAATGCCGTTTAACCTTTTAACTCGTTAAGATGATCTACGCATGCCCCCCTATGAGGTTGTATCGAAAACTTTTGCCCTTTACGATGTCATCATTACAAAAATAATTCGTTATATCTGCAAATATGAAAATATTATTTTTTTTAATAGTTTTAAAGGACTACGAAAGAACAGAATTACTCGAAAAAATTAGGAACGTAGGCATGCTTTGTCAAATGATCTTTCTTATGTTGTAATTTCCCGTTTCATGTTCCGGTTCATTGAACTTGAAATGCCACGACAAGAAAGATAAGGGTTACCTTGTTTATGGTAGGTTCGAATGTAAAAAAAAATGCGTGTTTGTATCAAGGAAAGACGTGATAATTATTGCGGGAGCCAGATTACCGATTGTTTTGAATCGATTTTTAGCTCTACTATTACAAGGAATATCGGATATAACGGACTAAATTACTGACCCAATACTACTTCGTTGTAACGAGGTTCTCCTGCATTTCGTGTTTTTCCTTCTGGCGGCAGGTTAACGTGCTGACGGTGCTCGTGGACTTCATGATGGTCCTGGTCCTGGGCTGGACCAGCGTGTACAGGCGGTTGTCACTGTTCCTGCTGCACCTGTTCGGAGCGCGGCTACGATGCGTGGCGGTGCTCAGCCTTTTGGCTGCCTTCCTCGCCCCCCTCATAGTCCACGACACCATAGCCGTGCTGCTCGTCCTTCCGCTCGTCAAACGCCTCGTGGGCGACTTCATGAACGACGGTGTGCAGGTGTGGTGGGCTCGCATTCGACGGTTCTAAACTGCCGCGCAAGCGAAAAAAAAAAAAAAACGCACTGGGCCGTACCCGTCTCATTCCTGGTTTAAAGGGTGCGACTTTTTCGACTTTTTTTGAAATCTCTAATGCTTGCAGAACGTAGTCACCCAACAAACCAAGTATTTAGATTAGGGGCTTGCGAAGTACCTCAGCCGAAAATTAGCGCTCTTTGCCCATCACATAACTTGTAAACTCGCTCAAAAGATTTTTCTCTCTTTCCCGGTCTTGACCTTCTTCGACGGCTGGAATTACGCTACTAAGGCCATGTATCGGCTGTTGGCCGGTTTTCCTTCAGTTGCAGCAATGAACACTTTTCGATGGTAACTTTAAAAATAGGGCCCTATTCTCGACTGCACAAATTGCCGGCAATTCGCCCATGTTTTTTTGCGTAAGCACGACGTAAGCAATCAATGACGTGCTGCTCCTATAGCTATGACGACATGCAGTGTAATTTGACGAGTCACTCATAAAGATCGCTATCAAGGTATCAAATATTGTGCAAGAAAGATATAAAAACACTTTGCATGTATTATAAAATTAAAACGGTAGATGAGGCTGGCAACGGAAACACATTTCTGCAGGCCAAGATTGGCGCCAACACCACAAGGCGATCGAGTAACGGTGATCCAAAAGCAAGCGAAGGCGGATGTCGAGCTAAAGAACATCACACAATTTGTTTACCGTATCTATTCATTTCTTTCAATCGCTTTTATTAACATAGCTGGGCTCTCTGCTTGAATGCAAGCTTTGCTGCGTTATCACCTTCCCTGCCGCCACCGCCGCCGCGCCATTGTCTGCTGCTATGTTACAAGTTTATGGCGTGATCACAGAAAAAGACGGCCGCGACCATCGCTTCTATGACACATAAGAGCAGCGAAGCGCTACGCCTGATAACCGCGTAGCGCACCGATGTCGCCGATTCACTCATTTGTCAAGCTGGACTGCACTCAGCGCTGTAATGAACCAAATAGTCACTTTTAAATGCAGAGCATTTCAGTAACTCACGATGTCACCCGCGTTGACGTCCGTCGTAGTCCGCACCGTCGTTGTCCGCACCCCTCCCCCTACACTATATAAAAAAAATACTATCCGGGGCCTGGTTTCGATCCCTCGACCCTGCGGGCGGAACGCAATGTACATGGTGCTCTACCCACTGCGCCACAAAGCCGACACAGAATGGGAGGCTACGAACGCGCCTTATATCCTTGACTCATTTAAACTACGACAAGAAGCTGCTGATACAACGCATTCACTACCACCAACTCCCCAAACACTAAACGTTAACTCAATACATCCACCCCCTATGCGACGCATTTACTCGAGTCCCCCTCGCGGGGAGATGGGCCCAATTTTTTCATTGTTATTTTTCTCTTGAGTTCGATCATGTGATCCAACAGCTTACTAGGACAAGTATGGACAAATGCCATGCGTTGGGTTGTCTTTGTCATGGAGCAGCTCTGTCATGGAAGCTTGTACTGCCCTCTTATGTTGCGGTTACGCCAAACAAATAATTTTTTATTTTATTGCCAAACATTAAAGCAAAATACTGCATGTTATTTGCATGTTCCATGATCGCTGACTTGGAAGCCGTTGAAACTATATTTTTTTTCGGTAGGAAACATGCTTTAAACAGCGTGCATGCGAAACTGCGCCTGCTGCAAATTGCCGCACATTTCGCGGCGCCGTAAGCCGGGGCAATTTTTTGCCGTATTTTGCTGGTATTTTACGACAAAAACAGCCGCCATTTTCAAGCTGTTACGTAGCATTACGTCACTTTTACGCAGGCTGAAATTGCCGATGAATGCGAATCGTTCCCGCCAACTGTTTAAATTACGTCACGCCTTCTCAGCCAATCACAGAGGGGGTGTGTATTACAAGCAGTATTGTTGTTGAATAGCAAAGATAGGCTTACGTTGTCATGTCCGCTGCATTTAGTCTGGTTTTTGCCGGTCAAGAATTATGCGCCTTTAGTAACGAGAAATAAGGCAAACTTTAGAACTGGTGTCCGTAAACGACATGAAACGTCAAAATGACGACAGCACACACAACCGCTTTGTCAACCGGAAGCACGTCACCAAAATTGAAAGCCAATCAGAAAAGACTTCCGGAAAATTGCCTGAATTGCCGGCAATTTGTGCAGTCGAGAATAGGGCCCATAGACACAAAAACAAAGCAGAAATGGAAGGCGTATCTGGTGCGACGAGCAGATCACGCAGTGCCGCTCCGTGCTGGCGATAACTATAGCTTTCGCAGTGGTTCCAGACGCGAAGGAAAGAGTGAAAGCGCTTATCTTAAATGTTGAAGGGTCCCTTTAATGTTGAATGTGGTTTAATCTACCCACCACGACGAGCTAAGCGACCGACGGCATCGAGCCTTTCGCCTAAGTACTACGCAATCGGTCAGCGCCGCTTGTCGTATGGCTCGGCTGTTCTTCCTGGCCTAAAGTCTTCCGTCGTCTCTTATCCCTGACAGCAGCATTTGACGTGTCATCTTCCGCTGCTGCTGGTCGCGTCAGCTGTTTGCTAGCTCTCCTTGTGGTTAGGGCTTAACTTCACTGAAAATTTCAAGCGTGTAGTATCACGTTCTCACGCTATACACGCGACTGCTATGAGGTGCGTTGTGAAGGAGAGCGAGGCAAGAATTTAGACGGCGGGCGGGAAGGGGGTGGGGAATCTTTTACAGAAGACACTTTGATTATACTGGCAGCGAGAGAAAGGAACCTATACATTGAGCCAAATTCGGTGCCCATCTACGAGATTTATAGGAAATACCCAAGGGGAAGTAAGTTTCTGCGAAGGAAAATTTGACATACACGTCAAATGCAGCCGTACGGCTGCAAAGAAAAGCTAGGCAGCTTTCATTAATGCCGCACAGCTACGTTCAAGATGGATGTGAAATTTTCCTTCGCAAATAGGACGGTTTACAACAACCTTTCTCGTTTTTAGCATGGTAATAATGAGGGAACAAGTATTTTTCCGTGACGCTGCACAGTTATCCTTTTCGGACTTTATTCCCGACCGTCAGTGTAGATGGACAAGGTTTTGTGACCGGCAGGCACAAGGCCAGCCTCTGTGCAGAAAAGCCGTTCTTACATGGCTGCAACAGAACCGCGCCGAATCCAGCTTCTGCTGCTTCGGTGTCAGAACACTCCCGAAATACAATGAGTGGCGCATACCTCCCCCCCCCCCCCTTCTCCTTTCGGTCGGACATTTTTCTCTCATGGTTTTTACACGCTTCATAAGTAAATTTAAATGTAAAAACGAAAATCAGATAACAAAACGAAAATGAGGTATTGTTTAGGCGCAGACTACCTATGTATTGTATTTTTTGTTACTGGCGTGGTATAACACCCCCCGAAAAATATTTCTGGCTAGGCCACTGCACCAGTAGGCTTCGGTGGCCATGCATGTCTTGGTCGCAGGGAACTATTTAATTAAGGAAATTTCTGTTTGAGCGTGTTGGCGTTCGTGCTCGTACGCCATCAAGTACGCGTACTAAGTTTCAACGCAAAGAGCGATTCTGGGCCCTGGGGCCTTATTCTCGACTGCAGAAATTGCCGGCATTTCGCCCATGTTTTTTTGCGTAAGCACGACGTAAGCAATTAGTGACGTGCAGCACCTATAGCTATCATGACATGCAGTGTCATTTGACGAGTCACTCATAAAGATCGCTACCAAGGTATCAAATATTGTGCAAGAAAGATATAAAAACACTTGGCATGTACCATAAAAATTAAGGCGGTAGCTGAGGCTGACAAGAAAAACACATTTCTGGAGGTCAACAATGGCGTCAACACCACAAGGCGATCGAGTAACGTTGATCCAAAAGCGAGAGAAAGGCGGATGTCGAGCTAAAGAACATCACACAATTTTTTTACGGTATCTCTTTATTTCATTCAATCGCTTTTAGTAACATAGCTGGGCTCTCTGCTTCAATGCAAGCTTTGTTGCGTTATCGCCTTCCCTGCCGCCACCGCCGCCGCGCCATCGTCTGTTGCTATGTTCCAAGTTGATGGCATGATCACAGAAAAAAATTCCCCCGCATTTCCCCGAAGGGGAGTATGAGGAAGTGCGAAGCACGGGGTGATGCTATGAGGGGGAGTTTGTTGAAGTTTGGTGGCATTTTGCCCGTTAGTTACATTAACACCCCCTCGTGATCCCGTTCGGCTTAACACGCCTCGTTTTGTCCCTCTGCGGAAATCTTGGTGAATTAACGTGTATGTTCGAGAGATGTTCGAGAGGGAATGTAATCACGCACACACACACACACACTGAAAGTAAAGTGAAACGACAGTATTTATTTCAGCACTTGTTTGTGTTGTCGTTGTATGCGACGGTCATTACGACCGACTTGTGGTCGCTAAAGTGGACCGTTAAGGGTTGTTGCAGCCGCTATAACGCCGCTGAGTCGCCAACGCAA
Organism: Haemaphysalis longicornis; assembly: GCF_048455015.1. Taxonomy (NCBI): domain Eukaryota; kingdom Metazoa; phylum Arthropoda; class Arachnida; order Ixodida; family Ixodidae; genus Haemaphysalis; species Haemaphysalis longicornis. Next base: position 201,838,537 of record NW_027526203.1, read on the forward strand.
GCCGCTGACGACGTAGTTTGAATGCGTTAAAGATATAAGGCGCGTTACTAACAATAGAATCAGCGTCGCGTCCGTGGCTTAGTCGGTAGGGCGTCGCGCTGCGGCCGCAAAGTCCTCGGATCGAAACCTGGCGCCGGATGCTGTTTTTTTTTTATATATAGTGTAGTGGCCTGGCTGGCGCGCCGAGAGAGGGTGTTGCGAGCTGGAGAGTAGTAAAGGGGCTTTAGGAGTGTAGGCGAGGGGGGAGAGGAGGCGCTATGCGAGCGCCCTCACGCGTCGGAAATCCGGCGCCGTTGCTAGGCACGGTAGCTAGCTCCGTTGCTAGGCTGCGGACGGAGGACGGCGGTGGAAGCGGGAGTAGGCCCGACTAAGAAGTGCTTCGCACTTAAAAGACGGCCGCGACCATCGCTTCTATGACACATAAGAGCAGCGAAGCGCTACGCCTGATAACCGCGGAGCGCAGCGATGTCGCCGATTGACTCATTCGTCAAGCTCGACTGCAATCAGCGCAGTAATGAACCACATTGTCACTTTTCTTTGTTATTTTTCTCTTGAATTCAATCATGGGACCCAACAGCTTACTAGGACGAGTATGGACAAATGCCACGCATTGGGTTCTCTTTGTCATGGAGAGGCTTCTACTGCCCTCTTATGTTGCGGTTACGCCAAACAAATAATTTTTATTTTATTTTATTGCCAAACATAAAAGCAAAATACTGCATGTTATTTCTATGTTCCATGATCGCTTACTTTGAAGCATTTGAAACTATAATTTGTTTCGGTAGGAAACATGTTTTAAACAGCGCGCATGCGAAACTGCGCCTGCTGCAAATTGCCGCACATTTCGCGGCGCCGTAAGCAGGGACAATTTTTTGCCCTATTTTGCTTGTATTTTGCGACAAAAACAACCGCCATTTTCAAGCTTTTACGTAGCATTACGTCACTTTTACGCAGGCTGAAGTTGCCAATGCATGACGTAATCGTTCCCGCCAACTGTTTAAATTACGTCACGCCTTCTCAGCCAATCACAGAAGGGGTGTGTATTACAGTATTGTTTTTGAATAGCAAAGACAGGCTTACGTTGTCATGTCCGCTGCATTTAGTCTGGTTTTTCATTGCCTGCCAAGAATTATGCGCCTTTAGTAACGAGAAATAAGGCAAACTTTAGAACTGGTGTCCGTAAACGACATGAAACGTCAAAATGACGACAGCGCACACAACCGCTTTGTCAACCGGAAGCACGTGACCAAAACTGAAAGCCAATCAGAAAAGACTTCCGGAAAATTGCCGGAATTGCCGGCAATTTGTGCAGTCGAGAATAGGGCCCTCTGTCTAATATTCGGCATATCTGCGTGCAATGGCGCGTCGTTTGATTTTTAATGTGATGTAGTGATGATTATGATAATGCCGACTTCGACAGCAGCCTGGTTTTTGCCCCGTTATGCTTCGCAGCCCCAACACATGGCAATTAAAATGTATTGACTTGATGAATAAAGAATACTGTAGCTGTATAGGGCTGTTCTTACATTCACCTGTTTCGCCTTATTATCTGGGCGAAGTGCTCAGGTATTGTAGCATTTCCGACTTTTTTCTCTGCTGTTTAGTTATGCGGGTTCAGTAGTAGTGTTGAAGTTCGTAGCCGCTGAGCTAGATAAATATTTCGTTAGGCCATGAGTAATTTGGAATTACCCGCTTTCAACTTGCATTAAATGGCTTTCCATCATAGTTGGACTACACAAGCTGCATGTTGGCGGCGGAGTTGACTGACATTGTGCTGTGGAAGTATGGTACTGCAATTAGGCTCAAAGGCGTTAAGGAATTCAAAGAACATCGAACTACTTTCTAACTGATAAAAAAGCGCCCATTGGGCTTGCTTGTTTTTATTTAATAATGAATATGGCGATATCGGTGAACGTCATGCCTTGTCGCCGTGCCGAGAGGACTTGAATAATAAACCGTGATATTGAAATTTATCTTAACATAACATCTGCGAAGTACGAAATCATAGAGTGCGAAGTAACAAAATGACACTACGCCTTCTCTGCCATGCGTCAGTCGTACCTTGGTCCCCCATTTCATTTGTTCGTGTTGGCGCTACCACGCTCAAAAACACACGTAAGCCTACTTCCCTAAAACGAACTTGCCTAACCAGTCCTTGCGGTCACAACGGCCGACTAAGACACTGACGACATCCCGAATACAATTTGACTAGAAAATCACGGTAGCACGACGTTTCACCAACAAAGATGTTTTGCATTGCGTGGGGTCACAAAAAATAATAAATATTTGAGTAAGGTATAATGTAGGGAGTCATTATTCGTCATATTTGCTCGTTGGGAGAGAGATCTTGATTTTTTGGCGTTGCGGTGAGAAGACCCGAGGATTGTAGGGTTATTGAAATTATAGGGCTTCCTGATATAGTTTGTGGTCCGTCAATATGGCCAAACATGTTCCTTTGGTAGGGTACACATACCCCTTTCAAACCAAGGAGGACGAAGGAATTCGGGGAGGGGGTGGGGGTAGGGAAAGGTGGAAGGGGAGGTGAGGGAAGGTGACGGCGTTTAAAACTGATTAGACCCAATATTTACACGCAAGCAGAAGATGGCTAGTTGCATAACATCGGGAGTCCTGTAAGCTTAAAGGGGTCCTGAAATGCCTTCCGCCGATGCATGGATGTACATGTAACCAAATAAAGCAATGTATTAGCAATCTCCTCCTGCAAGAATTTTGTTAAAGCGATGAGTATTAGCTGAGAAATCGTAAATCAAAAACCGCGAATTATCGTCGCGCCGTATTTCCTCCTCCTTTCAACTGTTTCTTCGCTGTTGGCCTCCCCTCCCATGATGCTCCGCTCCTCGGCGGTGACGTACTTCCGCTATTGCGCTCCCACAGACTGCCGTCTGCTACGGGCCAGCTCTTTCGGCTTTTTCATCTCTGTAGACACCATGGACACAGGCTGGAAAAGCGAACGAATGACCTGGCCGCATGTGTGCGGCCTGGCCTTGCCCTTTCGCGGTGTACGTAGGTGCAGTTGGTATCGGCGGCGAACTCGCAGCCGCGTGGGGAGAATCGTGCGCTCGTTCCCTTTGGTGCACCGCGCACTGTTTATCCAAAAAGCGCGGTCTCAGATGTGGCCCCGCTGGTGCCGGGTGTTATTTTGCGGTGGTTGTAATTCCTACACCGGCGGCATGTGAAAAAAGACATTTTCAACCGACACAGAACCCGTGCACAAAACGCGCCGGATCGGATCGCTTTATCAGCGGCGATGAACGTGAAGGCGAAGAGCAAACCAACGCTGCACTCGATCAGCGAGAACCCGTGTTCTGACAAGCTGCACCCGTGTGTTGCATTCAACACTCACAGGAAAGCGTTTGTTTGCACTTGTTTGGATAGTCGTAAAATGTCCAAACACTCCGGCACTCCGCTAGCAGATCAGCCGGCGAGACATTTCGGAAAACATTTGACAGATGGCGCCGTATGCATTAGTGTGTCGCTACGCGAAACTGATGAGACGCTCTACTAAAACTCCCATCGCGGTGTCACGTAGCGGGACGCAAAAATTTAGCGTTTAGCGTATGCAAAGGCCACAAACGCTGTACTAAAACTCTATTAGCAGCAAAATAGCGTGCGCATGTGAAACCGCTTGCGTTTACAAAGCTGCACGCCGAGCGCGTACGTTTCAAACCTAGTGACATCGTATAAATACACTGGCAAGCACAGTGTAACGTAGTTAGATATGAACCGTATGCTCAGGCGACAAGCAAGAGCTTGTTTTATGTGGGGCGGAGATTGCGCATAAAGGCCCCTTCGCACTTGCGACGAAAGCGAGTGAGAGCGGCAGGAATTCCGTCGCTTTGTCGCGCGACGATCGTTTTTGTCGAATGGTCGGGCCAAATTTTGGTTGCGCGACAGAATTCCCGTCGCTTTCGCTCGCTTTCGTCGCAAGCGGGAATGGAAAGTTCTGCCGCTGCCGTCTGCTACGCAGCTCGGGGGTAACCGCGCGATCTGCTCGGGCCGGATGAACGCGCACACTCCCGCACGGCAGCGCCCCAAGCGGCAGACGGCCGCGTACATCGCTCCCGGCGCCCGCTGGAGCCCGCCCTCGGCACACTAGCCAGTATATTTCAGGCACTATAATGGAGGAAAGATTTTTTGCTTCCGATGAACCTAGTTCTTTGCCTCTGTGTTTTTAAATACGTGAAGTAGTTAGCACGTCGTCCTCACGCAGCTCTGTATCGTCGTAGCATCGCTGATTGTCCGAACGAAGCTTGCAGCTAAGCCAATGCAGCGACCGAAGTTGTGTGTGTGTGTGTGCATCGCCTCCTGTGTGTTGTGGACGCGTTCGTTTCGCGATGAAATGCGACATTGTACTTCTGCGGGTGGATAGTGCTTCCCATGGTCTGGATTATCTTTCTCGAACGACGTACCACTCAACCTCGCATGGGGTATGTGCAGTGTGCCTGGCTAAAAGCCTCCTCGCTTTCGCGCCAGAGTTGTGACTTGCTGCTCGTCCCCGCAAACCGGGTGTGAGGTGAGTGCCGAATTTACGACGGGCAGGAGGAGGCAACTCATCGTCTGTCGATCGCGGTTCAGACTTGCAACGCATGTTGTGACGCTGCGTTCGTTCGAAACGCATCTCTGGATTGTTTTGAAGTTGAATAAAATGTACGCGTCAAACCGGGGCATTCGGCTCAGGGCGTTCTCTGCGATTGCACCAAAGAAGTGCCACGGGACTTTCTTTATGGTACGTACTCACGTAAGATAAAATCCACGTCGTGTTATGGCCTTGTTGCATTCAATACAAACGGTTAAGCGTTTGTTTACACTTGTTTCGTTTGTCGTAAAATGTCAAAGCACTCCGGCACTCCGCTGGCTGATCAGCCGGCGAGCCGACGCTGAGCAGACGACTCATCTCTTAGCCGGAAGTGCGTGAAAAAGCCGCCCAATAGCAGGATGTCTAACTCATGACGAACATCTGGGAATCGATGATGTAGACATGTGAAGATGGCGGCGTCCAAAAACACGAAGGAAAGGGTGAGAAAAAAGTGACAAACTTTGCAACAAAAGTGTGAGCTTTCCGCTGCGCGTAAAAGAGTAATACTTGGCACAGGTGACGTTGGCGACCCAATCTAGCGATTGCGCTAGTTCATTTAGTGTGCTCAAAATGCCTTTCAGGGCCCCTTTAACTTTTTGCCGTGCGTGTAATGTTGGCCGCGTGTTGCATCTTTGTGCGGCTCTTTGCGAGTGCACTCTCCACTCCCCCGCAGTACTGCATAGAGTCGGCGCAAGGATGCACTTTCCGTCATAGGCGTGTGCGGGGGCTTCGTCGCAAGAGCGTCACAGGAGGCTTTCCTCGTGCCTTGGGCGCCCCGAGCTTGCTTGGTGGAAGAGCTCTCGCTCTGCACGCGGTGGTCACAGACGTCGAGTCACCGAGGTCGCCCCGCCGGCTGCTGCTCGTGGGCCCCAGGGAACGCGGTCGACTGGTGGACATTGACACCCTTAGCGACGTAACTGATTCATCTGTTGGATCTAACGGTACGTATGCGATCCCGATGACAGATAGTCTTGTAGGGAAACTTGCCTAATACGCGGTGAGCCTGGCCATAATGCATCTGGCACGTGCGGAAGCTCATTATATATTTCTCCTTATCACGCAGGGACCTTTTATCGGTTCCCATACAGTTTATCGAAAGTCTTGTAGGGAAACTTGCTTAATACGTGGTGAGCCTGGCCATAATGCATCTGGCACGTGCGCAAGCTCATTACTATATTTCTCCTTATCACGCAGGGACCTTTTATCGGTTCCCATACAGTTTATCGAACCCCACTTTATCGAACTGTGCTCTATCGATGCGCGTTGCGCGAGCTGCTACCGGCGAACGCGCTAATTAGCGCCGAGGTCCATGCTTGGGTGCGCCGGGTCCGCAGCCCGGTCATAACAAGGCCGATGGCGCTTTGCGGCATTCTGTGACTCAGGTCGGTCCTCGCTCATCCCTCACGTGCAATCTCGTGGCCACGCTCACCATTATTATTGGCACACCGTGGACGATTACATTTGCGTCACTGTTTCGGGCCCCGTTAGCATCGCATTTTTATTTGTGAGTCACGGCTGTGTGCAACACACAATCTGGGAGAGCCAGCCTACAAAAACCAATCTTACACCAATCTCCTTAAACGCGGCTTCACTACTAAACACAAGCGTATTGCTGGGAAGATATTTCGCAGGGAAAATAGAGGCCGTCCTGCATGACAATTCGAAGGCCCTAGCACAATATCCGCGTAAGCTTGGCCTTAGTAAATTGGCTGCCCCATACTGCGTTTCTCCGCGCGGAGGCCACAAAATAACGCACACCAGCCATAGACAATTTCGCTAAACGAACTTTCAACAGTCAAAACCATGACCCTTAAAACGCTGAAAAGTGTGAAAAACGCTTACTCGAAGCTTCCGTCACTCACTAAACAACAAGAATTCCGACAGCAATTTCCCCTGCTTTAACCGTTTGAAAACTCTTAGGGCGCGACAAGGGCCATGTACAACCGAGATGAAATGAAATGATAGGGAACAGTTACGCTCAGTTGGAGAATTTGAATGTATGTGTTCATCTTGAGACAAGGTTAGAGCCAAATGAACTAAACAAAATAATAGCTAGTTGGTGTTTAAACAGCACCACTGCGCATGAAGAGACAAGGAAATAAAGCGAAGAATAGGCAGGACAACTATACGCAAGAATGAGCAGTTGTAAGGCCTATTCGCTTTCGCCTGTCTTTCCACGCGCAGTTGGAAGTTGGAACCATGTTGCCGAACCAACGTCGCCAGGGGTAGAAAGGAGGCGCGTGTGCGCAAAAACGTTATCCCTCACGCGTACAAGAGATGGTATTCTCCGTCTAGCTGCGCTTGCCACTAAAGCACCAGCCATTGGTTAAGATTATTAGATGCAACGCATCTCATGCTCGCCCCTCTGTCCTTCCTGCGTCTGTCCTGCGTTGTCCGCACAGCTGCGCCTCTCCTCCTCTCCTCTCTCCGATAGCGAACACTCTCTCCCAAACAGCTGCGGGTTGGCGCAGCGCGCTCTCACCCCGTTGCTAGGCGCCGGTGGGCGGCGCTGCGCATGTGAGTACTCTCTCTCTCCGCGCTCTCCTCTCCTTCGGGCGCTGTGAATATAAAGCGGCATGCCGCGCTCCGACGGTCTCAGTCGACGGTCGTCCGCGTTACGCTTGCACTCTCTCGCAGTACTGGACGATTGCTTGATGCAATCGTCGAGCCCCTAACTGTGCACTTTACGGACCACAAGGCACTCATTCTCGTCTGCAATAAAGACCGTACCTGAGCATACATGTACTGCATGTACATTGCACGGTGAAAATGGAAAATTACGCCCCCCTCCCTTTCGCGTGAGAATCCCTGCTATAAGCGAAAACGCCAATGGAACCCCCCATGAGATGCGTTGCATCACACCAGGGTTACCGCGAGGGGAGGTGGGCGTAATTTTAAAGCAAAGCTTTCTACCTCTACCCCCCAAGGGTTCTTTCGCGACCGTTGGTGTCACCAGAAAACTCCAGCGAACCAATAAAAGAATTTACTGGCACCGCCGGGAATCGAACCTGGAACTAATAGACTAACAAAGCGAGAGCCCGCTGTCTTACCGATTCAGCTACGAGCCCATGCGAACACGGGAAGACAAATGGTGTACTCACCAAGCACATCTACGGGTTTACCCCCTGCCTTCTCGCTGAATGATACGTGAAAGCGTCACACGACCACTCACGCCCGTCTAGCGGCCCTGTGCGCACCTTGCTCATGTGCTAAGAGTTACAAAAATTAAAGGAAGCTCACACCAATCCATGGAATCTCATTTTCAGTACGCCAATGTGCTAAAGCCTGTGGCCTCCAGTGTTCACGTAAAAAATCACAGCTCCTTGTCGTCCGCCCTCATGCCAAATCAAGGAATACATTCAAATACTCCTTGATGATCAGGCCATCACTCCACACCCCAGCATCAAGATCCTGGGCCTACATTTCCAGGCCAACACCAAGAGTGACGTCTCCTTGCAGCGCCTCAAAAACAGCATTAATCTAATCATACACATGATCAGGCGAGTTGCCACCAAGAAGCGAGGCCTAAAAGAATCCGGTACCTTTCGATTAATTGAGGCTTTTGTCCTCTCGAGAGTTACTTACGACAAACCCCTATCTCCTTCTCGACGAGGAAGACATAGAGATGCTTTACATAATGATTACAAAGGCGGTTGAGCAGGCCATTGGTCTTCTAATGAGTGCATCCACACTGAGGCTGCTTAGCACGGGCTCCACAACATGGTGGAAGAGCTGATAGAAGGCCATCTTTCTAACCAAAAGGTCCGACTCAGAACTGCGGTGGGTAACCGCATGCTTCACCAGATTGGCTGGGCAGCCCAAATTGTCACTCCGCTTGACGTACTCCCAGACTCTTGGCGACTAAAATTAAAGATGCTTCCTTTGCTTAGAAATATTAACCCCTCACATGACGAGGGTCAACGAAAAGCACGGGCTCAAGCGCTAAACAGCACCCTCGGTGGGGCTCATGCAGTTATCTACACAGACGCCTCCAAACATCGAGGGCAGCAATACGCCATCATCGTGGCTACCTCCAGAACCAACCTCCTTGCGTGTACCTCGCTTAGGACCCAACAAATGACGGCAGCAGAAGAGGCAGCCATCACCTTGGCTCTCACTCAACCAGGGGTTCGGAGGGTAGTCACCGATTCCCAGCAAGCCTACTGGAATTACCAGTCGAGTTGGGTGTCCTGACCTGCACTGTGCGTGCTAAAAAAACACTCCCCAAACGGTTCCATTCAGCTCATCTGGACACCGCCTCACTCTTCAATGGAGGGCAACAAATACGCCCACCCAACAAGCCTGCGCTGTTACCTCCAGTGCTATGGAGCTGAACGAGGGCAGTCACCCGCTTGTCACGTCCAGGGAGATAATCCAGCATTATCGCCTTCTGAGACAGACCGTACCTTCGCCTTACCCTGACCTTTCCAGAGAACAACAAACTACCCTACGGCTCATTCAATCCGGGCTCCTTCCCACAGCCTACGCGTCTTCACGTAATGCATCCGAATCGCTACGACGCTGAATGTAAATTTTTCTCAGAAGTAGGAATACTCCGCCCCGTAATCGGGGTGTTCGACTTTAGCCCTGAGCACCCTCCTCTCTTTCCGTCAATTACCCAACAAGATCAATGGGAGATGCGGCTGTCCAGGCCCTCTCTACCTACCCAGCTTCAGCGGGTGGACAGAACACAGGCCGCGCGGACTGCATATGGTCCCCACAGAAGAAGGAATCACTCCCCAAGGCTGCACTCTGGGACGTTCAGAAATCTGAACAGAAGTATTTCTTCCTCCTCCTTCTCAGCCGCAAGTCTCGTCGCCTCCGTCCACGGCGCAGAGACGGAGAAGTCAGATCGTCTAACACCAGGTTGGAGCTTACTTTGATTTTATAAAAAAAAGTTTCCACTCTTGCTACACCAATACAACTCAACCAAACACCGTTCATGCATCATGCATTGATTTAACCTTACCAAGAATATCTCTTTGAAGTAATAAATGGTGTGGTTAAGTGCATTTCACTTCTCTCTGGTTTTACTATTTGTAGAGCGATGTGAGTGATTTTAAGTGACGTCGCATGAGGAATCGTTATGGGTGCCGTTTACAGCTTTGCTTTCCAACCACATTCACGGGGTGGATTGGCGCGATTTTTTTCACTTCTCTCAAATTTCTCCGAAGAGATGGTTTGATTTGTTGTTGACAAAGTGCCCTTTCAGCAGATATTGATCATTCCTCCTGTTAAGTTTCAGAGCGAAAGCTCTACTACGCTATATCTTTGAAGGTGCTTCATCACGTCGCAGATGACCTTCAACCGCTGGAGCGCAAGATGCGCCTTCCTTATCGCTTCGCTCGATCGGAACCTCGCTGCTGAGGTACTACGTGACTAGGCGAGGGTGAAACGGCCGCTTCGCCTGCGCTTGATCTATCAGCGCAAGGGAACCACGTAGCGTGGCCTTGCCGCGCGCACGGACACGGTACGTCGGCGAATGCGAGGGCCCTCTACACTCCTACATCATATAACCGGCAATGCTTTCGGCGGCTCGGCACGGACGTCAAGATAGGACGTGTCTTTATCAGGCGCTAAGCACGCTGAGCTCATCGATCCAATATCGCACAATTTTCCTCGCAATCCCTTCCGGATTGGGCACGCACGCACCTGCTTGGTCGCCCCAACGTTAGATCACCCATAGATTAAAAAAAAAACTGTACCTATAGAAGGGTGGTTAGAATTTTAGCCACCCTGCCTATGGTTTCCGAGATCCCCTCCGCGCTCGCGTCTTTGGGTTGGCTAGTTTCAGGACTGTCGGCGTGCTAATCGCGGAACCTTCTGCGGATGCCGCAGTCGGAGCTGCTTGCAGCTGAGCTGGCTGCGCTGCCTCAGGCTAGCCGAAGTGCAGACAGGTAGAATTTTCGCCGTCACATTCTAGCCGACGTAGCCTGCGGCGGAAACGTGAGAGTATAAACGGGCCTTAACGGCTGCTTCGCCGGCGCTTCATCCTTCAGTCTCGCCATCGACGGCGCACCGGCTTGATGTCTGTGCGTAGCCTTCAGTGCAAGTGAAAGGAGTAATCCAATCATCCAGTACATATAGCTAGACAGTGGGCTGCGGAATCTTAAGTAATGGCAAACTTTAACGAAACACTGTGTGCACATTTTTTGCTTTTGCTTGTGATAACTAGGTTTGGAGGTGTTAAACCTGACCCATTTTTAAGTTGTATTGGTGGTGGCTAGTCACACGTTGGTGGCAAAATTTGCGTATAAATGTTCGGCATACCTCAAAGAAACGTGAGCTGCGAATCTTCAGTCTTCTTTCAATTCCGTTTGGTGTGTTTTATGTGCTGTCATGTTTCACGACAAAAGATTCGTATCAACTTGTGAGCACAAGCTGTATGGGCCCAGTAAGAGGGAAAAGAATTCCCGTGGTTTAGTTTGCTTTCTGCAAACCAGGCGACAACACGCTAGTACTTGGGGAGTGGGCGGACGATGGAGGTGGTTGGCCACACAGGCATTTATTTCATTTGAGGCAAGCAGCCCGAGTGTAATGTTCACGTTTATATAATCGCCAATTGGGTGGTATGACGCAGGAAGCGGTCGGCCACCCCGTCTGCCCTTCAAGCGGTGCAGCTCCCCGCTGCCTGAGGCTGGCTGGACCCCAGAGGCTGCACGGAGAGCCTCGCCTTCCCCTGAGCCAGCACCCCTCAAAACAAGCAGCGGAGCCAACCAGATCAGTCCGAAGCCCGGCACAAGGGAGCTTTTACCGCGCTACATAGACGACTGCAAGTCATTATTGAAGACGGATCGCAAAACAAGCAGCGAAGAACCCCAGAGGAGTCCGAAGGCCAGCACAAGCGGTTTTCTACCGCTCTCCATGGCACGTAAGTCGTCATGGGAGTCGGTTCGCAAAACAAGAAGCGAAGACCACCAGAGGAGTCCGAAGCCCGGAGAAAGCAGCTTTCTACCGCACCCCATGGGACGCAAATCGTCACGGGAGTCGGATCGGAAAACAGGCAGCGAAGACCATCAGAGGAGCCCTAATCTCAGCACAAGCGGTCTTTCACCGCACTCCATGGGACGCAAGTCGTCATGGGAGTCGGATCGCAAAGCAAGAAGCGATGACTACCAGAAGAGCCCAAAGCCTGGCACAAGCAGCATTCCACCGCGCTTCACGGATTCCAAGACATCATCGGAGTCGGAGGCGCTAACCGAAGGGCCCGGCCTGCAGTCTCTGCAGTTACCCACCACTGGCTTCCCCTACAAGTCTTCACTGAGCTCTAGCTTTCAGAAAGGCAACAGAAAGGTATGTTAGTTTTTTATGTGGCTCGAAACCATGATGCTAAAAACCCTGTTGGTGGTAACGCTTTTTGTGAGTCATCGTAGTGTTACCACTCAGTTGTTCTGTGCCCTAACTACGTGCTGCCAATTCTTCATTTAAGGACGATCCGACCAACGGTCTATGGTCGCGTTACAAGGTTCGAGTAATGGTCGATGCCCATCGTTCGAAAAGGCTAAGAAAAGCACACATCTTTTTAAATATCGTCAACCACCGGTGGACGAGCTGCCGCATACCACGTACCAAGAAAGTGCTGGACGAATAGCCTAAAAACAGAGATATATCCTCCTCAATCTGCGCACTTGCCTCAATAAGGAGCGGGTGACGGGTAATTGTAACTTAAAAGCCGGTATCTTTCGTCGTCAATGCAGAGAGGTAAAAACATTGACGCAGCTTGCACTAGTGGTGCAAGGCTGGAGAAACAGCAGAGCTGGCGGCCCCTCTCGTTTCATCGAATACCCGGCTATTGCACCCCCCCATGGATTTCAGAACTTGCCGCTGAAAGTTCTCCATGAGTGCCAGGCCCGGATAGTTTCGCCCGCAGGCTTTCACACCTCTCCCAAGCTGGACCGCGTTAGCACGTCGCACTGCAACCGGCTTCGTGAACTCGACGTCTGTAGCGCGAAATCATCGTCTGTGCTCCCCACTTCAGGCACGAACGCACGTGAACTGGAGAGCGGAACAGCTCGCGAGAGATCGCGCAATGAACGCTGGGCAGATTGTCCTGGAAGACCGATCTGGGCGAAGCCGGGCGCTCCTCACGAGGCGCACAATGACATGCGTTCGGTATTCTTGGTTTTCTTGCAAGATCCTCACGTGCCGCAAGCTCACGCGCAAGCCTAGCTGCGCGCTGCCAGGCGCTCCTCACATGGCGCAATCCTACGCGCAAGTCTGGGCGACGCCGGACGCTCCTCATGAGGTACACGCTCACGTGCGCTCAGTATAGTTTCTTGGTATTTTTTTTCTGGTAACGCTAAATGGAGGAACTAAAGCTTAAACAGCTCCCTGCTGCTAAATGTTACTGCCCCCAAATACACTCTTCGCGTAGGTGTTGTTACAAGGCCGAAGGCAAACCACTGCGACCCCCGTTTGGGAGAGAGAGAAGTGATTCGGTTTTACAAGTATGAAAAGTAGGGGACTGGCGATATTATTCAGCCCATCGGGGGGCTCACGTGCATTAAGCCCAGTCCGGGGGATGGGAATGTAGAAGGGGAGAATCGGATAGGGTAGAGAAAAGTATAGGGAGGTAAAAGAGGATAGAAAAGACGTTAGAGGGTTGCCACTATGACTGGGATCACCGCAAACGAACCACAACACACAATATCCTGGTGTCATGCTGCGTCTGGGAGGGGGATCTCGACAGGAACGGTAGAGCGTAGAGGCGAGGGTGTGCTGTGAAGAGCTGTCCATGGCGGTCCCAAGTCTGGATAGCTTGCTGGATGAAAGTTCAAGCGGACGAGCGATTACTTGCAAGCGGGAGCTGCGCGCAGCGGCCGGACGCAGCAGATCGCCCGTCACCTGAAAGGAACGCCCATGGCCCGCGACGTGCAGCCGGCAAAGATCGTGATGCGCCCCGGCCGCGCTGGAGCGGACGTAAAACACGTGCGCAACCCACGACGGCCAAAACCAAAAACATCCCCATTTTTTGGAGGTAGCGCGGTTGGCGAGCGGCTTGCAGGAAAATTTACTTCGTTCCAACGACGAAAATGCAAAGGCCAAACTGAACTGTTAAATGCCTGGCGAGTACAGAAAAGCGATGTGGTAGCAGTGCACTGGCGTAACATGAAAACTCGAATGGCCAAAGTAACGGTCTTCACGGGACCCAAAGACTCACTGGCTCGCTTGTCAAAAGGCCAGCCTTTTCATACTCTCCCCTGCAACGATCAAAACAAGCATCGACATGTTTCGGAACAGAGTGAAACACGCACTCGCAAAAGCACTCTCTTAGATTCGAAAACGTAATGATTCTGACGCCTCGAAAAACTGCCGAGTCGAGCCTTGGCGTGCGCAGTAGGGTTCTGGCCGCGCTGCAGACTGGATGTCGTATGAGCGCTACGGCATGCACCGACGTGCATGGTTCAGTTCTGTAAGGGGCCTTCGCAACAGCCTACTGAGCCTCCGCAGGAAAGTCCAACGGTGAGTCGATTCGTAACAGTGAGGATAACGGCATCGTTCCTCTTAAGCAGAGGAATTGATATGTTAGTTGATAGCGGGGTGGTGGGTGGGGGTCCTGGGATGACCGTAAGGATCGGGAGCCCCATCACTGAACTGCGTCTCATGATGCGGTCGTGGAATTCTTGATTCAGCGATCAAATGGGGTAAGATTTGGTGGCTATATTACTAGATTACTAGGAATCCTTCAGAGGTAAATGCCGACCATTTCTTTTTGTGTTTTATCCAGTTGTTTTAAACGTTATTTTTTGTTTGTTTAGAGTACCAACGTATATATCAATCTGCTCCTCACTAGTCCTCCTAAAGAACATTTTTTAAAGCAAAGCTTTCTACCTCTACCCCCCAAGGGTTCTTTCGCGACCGTTGGTGTCACCAGAAAACTCCAGTGAACAAATAAAAGAATTTACTGGCACCGCCAGGAATCGAACCTGGAACTAATCGACTAACAAAGCGAGAGCCCGTTGTCTTACCGATTTAGCTACGAGCCCACGCGAAGACGGGGAAGATAGGTGGTGTACTCACCACGCACATCTACGGGTTTAGCCCCTGCGTTCTCGCTGAATGCCACCTGAAAGCGTCACGCGACCACTCACGTCCGTCAAGCGGCCCTGTGCGCACCTTGCTCATGAGCTAAGAGTTACAAAAATTACAGGAAGCTCACACCAATGCATGGCATCTTACTTCTAGTACGCCAATGTGCTAAAGCTTGTGGCCTCCAGTGTTCACGTAAAAAAATCACAGATCCTTGTCGTCCACCCTCACGCCAAATCAAGGAATACATTCAACTACTCCTTGATGGCCAGGCCATCACTCCAAGCCCCAGCATCAAGATCCTGGGCCTACATCTCGAGGCTAACACCAAGAGTGACGCTTCCTTGCGGCGCCTCAAAAACAGCATTAATCAAATCATACATACGATCAGCCGAGTTGCCACCAAGAAGCGATGCCTAGAGGAATCCGGTACCTTTCGATTAATTGAAGATTTTGTCATCTCGAGAGTAACTTACGTCAACCCCCTGTCTTCTTCTCGACAACGAAGACATAGAGATGCTTTATATAATGATTAGAAAGGCGGTCGAGCAGGCCATTGGTCTTCTCATGAGTGCGTCCACACAGAGGCTGCTTAGCACGGGGCTCCACCAAAAGGTGGAAGAGCTGAGACATCTTTCTAACCAGAAGGTCCGACTCAGAACTTCGGTCGGTAACCGCACCAGATTGGCTGGGCAGCCCAGAATGTCACTCTGCTTGACGTACTCCCAGACTCTTCGCGACTAAAACTAAAGATGCTCCCTTTGCTTAGAAATATGAACCCCTCACATGACGAGGGTCACCGAAAAGCACGGTATCAAGCGCTAAACACCACCCCCGGTGGGGATCATGCAGTTATCTACACAGACGCCTCCAAACATCGAGGGCAGCAATATGTCATCATCGTGGCTACCTCCAGAAGCAACCTCCTTGCGTGTACCTCGCTTAGGACATAAGAAATGACGGTAGCAGAAGAGGCAGCCATCACCTTGGCTCTCACTCAACCAGGGTTCGGAGGGTAGCAACCGATTCCTAGCAAGCCTACTGGAATTACCATTCGGGTTGGGTGTCCTGACCTACACTGCGCGTGCTAAAAAACTACTCCCCAAACGGTTCCATTCAGCTTATCTGGACACCCCCTCACGCTTAAATGGAGGGCAACAAATGCGCCCACCCAACAAGCCTGCGCTTTTACCTCCCGTGCTATGGAGCTGTACGAGGACAGTCACCTGCTTGTCACGTTCAGGGAGATAACCCAGCATTATCGCCTTCTGAGACGGACCATACCTTCGCCTTACCCTGACCTTTCCAGAGAACAACAAACTACCCTACGGCTCATACAATCTCATAGCCTACGCGTCTTCACTTAATGTATCCGAATCGCTACGACGCTGAATGTAAATTTCGCTCAGAAATAGGAACACTCCGCCCCGTAATCGGGGTGTGCGACTTTAGCCCTGAGAACCCTCCTCTCTTTCCGTCAACTACCCAACTAGAGCAATGGGAGATGCTGCTTTCCAGGCCCTCTCTACCTACCCAGCTTCAGTGGGTGGACAGAACACAGGCCGCGCGGACTGCATATGGGCCCCACAGAAGAAGGAATCACTCCCCAGGGCTGCACTCTGGGCCGTTCAGAAATCTAAACAGAAGTATTTCTTCCTGCCGTTCCTCCTCCTTCTCTGCCGCAAATCTCGTCGCCTCCGGCCGCGGCGCAGAGACGGAGAAGTCAGATAGCCTAACACCGGTTTGGAGCTTACTTTAATTTTATAAAAAAGTTTCCACTCTTGTGCTACACTAATACTACTTCAATTTTATAAAAAAGTTTCCACTCTTGTGCTACACTAATACAACTCAACCAAACACCATTCATGCATCATGCATTGATTTAACCTTACCAAGAATATATCTTTGAAGTAGTAAATGGTATGGTTAAGTGCATTTCTTTTCTCTCTGGTTTTACTATTTGTAGAGCGATGTGACTGAATTTAAGTGAGGTCGCATGGTTAATCGTTTACAGCTTTGCTTTCCAACCACATTCACGGGGTGGATTGGCGCAATTTTTTTCGTCCAAGTCTTTTTGTGTCGTTCGCCTCTGCCTTATTATGTTGTTGCTAAATTTCTTATAAAATTGCTACTAGATGTTAGCACCGGATGTGCAATTGGTGAACTTTCAACAGCACAACTTTTTAAGCTTTTAGTTACGTCGTCCAGCGTTACAAAAAAATACCAAGTTAAAATACCGAGCGCACGAGATTTTACGGCTCGTGAAGAGCGCCCGGCGTCGGCCACCTCTTCCTTGGAGAACACTGGGCCCAGCGTTCCTGGTGTAATTTCTCGCGTGCTGTTCTCCTCGTCAGTTCAGGTGCGTTCGTTCCTGAAGTGGGCAGCACAGACGCAGAGTTTGCGCTACGGACGCCGAGTTCGTGAAGCGGGTTGCCGCGGGCTCTAGTGCGCGTAACGCGGTCCACTTTGAAAGAGATTTGAAAGCGTGCGAACAAAACGATCCGGGCCTGGCAGACATGAACTTTCAGCGGCAAATTCCGAAATCTGTGTAAGGTGCAAAAGCTGGGTCTCTGACGAAAAGAGAGGGGCCGTCAGCTCTGCTGTTTCCCCAGCCTTGCACCACTACTGCAAGCTTAGTTCGTTCCTGCGCACTAAACGACTTTAACGCCCGCTACAGTGGTTTAGCGGCGGCAAAGGCGTCATAACGGAGCGAGTGAAGGGAGAAAGAAAACGGCGGAGGAAAGTGTGGTGAAAGTGTGAGGGGGCGGGCGGCGCGGCCGAGCAGATATCCAGCACGCCTGCGTGATGCACGTGGTATTTAGGCGTCCTCCTCGCTGTGTTGCTCAAAAGAACCACGCGACATTTCCGTGGGAGGTTCAAACGATTTACACACAACATGCTCGGCGGCGGCGGCGACGCGCTGCGAGATAATGGCATAAAAGCGGACGCTGCTGTGTGTTCGGTGATCATATGATCACTTCCTGAGATGCTGAAAATATGCGCGGTGACCGAGAAGACTGCAGTTCACTCGCTGCGCACAAATTCCGAATTAGGAATTATAGTAATCGTCACTAATTTTTCATAAAAAAGTGCGGAGATTTGCTATAATTGACTGATTCATTACATTAAAAAAGAACAGCTTGTCGTGAAAGGACGACGCGCATAATACATACTGTGCATTATGCCTGGTATGCGAGGGCTATAAGCTTGAGTTCACAAGAGGCATCATATGTCATTGAGGCTATCGGTGTTAAGATGAATTAGCTCAACCGAACATAACGCTGATAAAGATATTGAAGCTGGTAAGAGCTTCAGGGAACGTATAAGCTATTTGGCTATTTGCCCATCTCTCAAACCGTACGCTGCGTCCATTTATTTTATTTACCGGCAGTTAACTTCAGGTTACAGGCTACAGTTGACGCGAGTAATCTTATGCGTCGTTTTTTATGGGCTAGTAATTTGGCGTTGGACGAGGGTAGCTTAGTTTGAGAATTTAGCGACGGGGAAGTCCAATGCAGTGTACTTCACAACCGGATTGTGGACACTTCCGACACGAATTTCACGCTAAACAAGTCTCTGCGCACCAAATAGTACGGTGACAGGTCACTCCAAGCAACAGGGGAATTGACATTGCACTTGGCGTCATGCGCTTGAAGGGCTGTCTTCAAAGCAGAAGCAGCTGTTCGAACATCGGGATAAACACACCTTTGCAGTTGTAATCATTTTCGGCTTTGGCAAGCAAAATAAATACAGCGAGCATTTTTTCTCGCGTCCTTTCTTAGCTGTATAAATTTGTGTTTACCTACACACATCCGTGCTTTTTCTCCTAGTTTTTTCTTGAGGAACGACGAAAGGCAACGGGCACGATGCTATTGTCCTTAGCTTTGATTTGGTATGACAGCCAGCAGTCAGAGATTGGCATTTAATTTGGGCACCCTGGCTCTGCACTCGACTCCAACTTAGCAACTGGTTCGACATCACATCTGAAATACCCAGTTTTGTGGTTTTGCCAGCTTCCAGTTATTCTTAAGACAAATGGCTGCTTACGGCTTCCACGGGTCGTTGACTTCCGCAGAGAAAGAAGCAAGCGTGTATAATGGAAGACGGCAAGGTTCTGATCCCCGGTGTCTCGTCCCCCCCTGCCAAGACCATGAAGCTTGAGATGGACGACGTGATTGGTAAGTACAGCGTCATCGAGCTTGCACAAACCCATACTCTTCAAGTGCACAGTCTCTATCGATCGCGCTAGTAAGCGTGGCTAATCCAGTTAATCTTTTGGGGCCTCGCAAGCCTGACCCTCCTTTTAATGTACGTAGAGTAAAAATTACCATTTGAAGCTCACTTTCTCCACTATCTTAAACCTGTGCATACATTTTCGACTGTGTGGAGGAGCTATTGCGCCTATTGCAGTGAAATACGAAAGCGACAAGGTGAAGTGTAAGAATGCGCTCTCTATTTGGTAGATCCACATTTTTAAAAACCAGAGACACGCAGGCAGGTATACACACAACAAAATGTGTATACAAAATGAAAAATAAAAGTTTGTATCAAAAAACATTTATTTTGCTGAACACGCCAATTAAACACCTTGATTTCTGCTGCAAGCTTTGGCATCATCTGAGCCTGTCGAATAAATCGTCGGATACGTTCATACTTTTGTTCTACCTAGACTGCGTGGCTGTTCTGGGAGCAAATGACAGCTTTTTGAATGACAATAATTTTGAGGCAGCCGACGTTTGAGCTCTCAGAAGCTGTAGCTCTTCCTGTAATATAAGGAAAGCGCCATCATGCTAAAATGCATGCAGGGAGGGAGACTGGTCGGGACTGCCGCCACTGCGGACTGAACATTGTTATTTGTAGTGCTTACTATCTGTGGTGCCAAACCAGAAAAAACCGGCTATCTGAGTAATTCTTCGTAGTTGTAATGAGTAATGTTTTCGATACGTTGAAGTATATAATAGTATGTTTAAGTCTGTGCTTGTATAACCTAAATTTGCAAGCAAGCTACCGCGTTTACATTGCACGCTTACCTTTTTTTGGTAAATGGGACATCCTTGCTGCGCTTGGGAGGTCCCGCTTGTGGGTTCCGATTTCCTCTCCCTGTGTATATTTTGTGATTGCTTACTTTCGCTAGAAATAAACTTGAACTTGATATTTGTCAGCTCCTCACAGAAGTGAGCATCACGATTCTCCCTCCTCTGCCTGTGGCATGAGCCCAGGAAGACAGACACGTCCCTTTGCTCATCCCTCTATTATGATTGTGCTCATCAGTAGGGGAGTGTACGCTGTCATCTACTCCCCGGTGGCATGAAAAGAGGATGTGCTGGTGTGTACACGAATACAACGATCACGAGCCTTGCCTTGTTGAATTTTTCTGAGGGATTTATTCAGTCGAGATTATTTAAGTCTCTCTATAGGTGGTAGATCATAACTATCCGATGGAACGTTTTCATGAGTTGCCTGGCCAGTCAGCCACCCCAGGCCCGTCTGTGAATGCCTTCATTCCCTGGATACGAGAATGGCACAGGAAGCCAAACAAGAAGGATGTGACAGGAGTGTGTTTTTTAGTTTTGAAGATACCACTACAGTTTTTTCGGAGCCTAAAAACTAACACGCGAGTACCAGTTTATGAAATGCCGACTCACTTTTACCGTCACTGTGACGCAAGTATTTCAGAAAACCAATCTATATTCTTTTAGGGGCGTCGACAGGTGACGATGTAGAACAGGCCAGCAACCAAAGTTCTTCTTATACTGTCACTCAGCCAAATTAAGCAAACTGCCTTGAGGCAGCTCCAAGCTAACGCATCCTGTAACCCCTGTAAAATATCACTGATTTATCGAGGAGCTCTTCGGCCTGTAAAGCCGAAGGATCAAATTTAGCTCACATATTGTATGGCTGCCCCGAGGATCCCCCTTATAGCTGTCTGCAATTGTCTCATTCAGAGCAGTGGGATGCCGCGATTATCAGCTCCGACACGTTGACGCTAGTGGCCGTGACATGAGCATTGGAGGTCGATCGCTGGAAGGTATGGTCTTGCCACCTCCCCCTTCCGCCCAGCTTTCGTGGGTCACAGCCCACCATTCTTTATCCTTTTTTGACGAAAATAGTTTAATCTCTACACCTATCCAAGACCTGCCCTCACGTTACGTCTTCTCGCCGATTCCTTGGAAATAGGAAATAACCCCGAACAAAATCGTACATAATTTCATGTGCGCCGGGATTCAGGTACTGTCCGTTCTTATACGTACGTGCGTCACGGATTCGCTCCCCGGTAACCAACAGTGACGTCGGTGAGGAGCAGAATAACGAGTAAGATAACGACATCCTCCAATTGAGGAGGAGGAGGAGGATCGCCTCGCTGCTCACGTTGCTCTTTAAAAACGTTATGAGTAGAGCGAGGCAGAGGCGCATAATGAGCGGACATTTAAATACAACGACACCCCTGTACCTCGTCGGGAGAGGGATTAGGATAACGGCATGATCTCGTGTCTTGAAGAGGGTATTAAGGAGGCGTGTGTAGGTGTGTGTTCGGGCGTTTGTATGAGAGGAGCAATAAACGTATCTATAGAGCAGTTAGCCTTGGGGAAGATCCTTATTCCAAGACCCACTGAGATTGCCCGGCTTCTCCGGCATTCTTCACCAGCCAAAGCTGGTTGTCAGGTTCCGAGCTGGACAGTGCTCTCTCCCAGTGCTCAGGTGAGGGGAAGAGCAGAAAGGGTGGGGTGGGGGCTCTAATTGCAGCCCCACGTAAGAGGGCGCCCGGAGCCTCGGAAAGCCGGCGTTGCGAGGAGTACAGGGTGGGGGCCAGAATGTGCGCTCTAGTTGGGTGGAGAAGGGGGTTGATTTGGATACACCGGAGGTAACGTTCTTGTTCTTTCATGAGGTTTTTTTTAGAGTGATATGTATTGTTCGCTCCAAGCGGTAGTGTTGCGTTATTTCTTTGAAGGACAAGAAGGGGCAGTTGGCCAAACGCCCAGCTTGCCCGGTGTGTCAGCTCTATGGCATGCGGCGGCGCATGTATGAATCCACCCCCCTTACTGCCAACATATTCTCTCCTTACTAAGTTCTGTAAAAAGTCAGGAATAAAATCGTAACACTTTTTTCACTTCGCTCCTTAAAAATATTACTAGCGCAAAGGAACGGCACGGAAGACGAGAAAGAGACAAACACGGGCGCTGTTTGTCTCTTTCTTGTCTTCCGTGCCGTTCCTTTTGGGCTGTTTTTTGCCTTCAGTATGAACCAACTAGCCCTTCTTCACACTTTAGATATTACTAGTTTTATTACTGTTTTTTTGTTACCAACCGAACTACATAAATTACAGAATAGAAGTCGATATCGTAACTGTCATCAAGTGAAAACATCCCTCCCTTCCCCACCAGGACGATCCAACAAATCGACCCCTGCTTCGAGTGACGACGAATCTGCTTCTTCATGTAAGTATGGATGTGATCACTGAACTGAGTCTCTTTTTTTCGGCACTGCTGCTGGAAGCACCTTCAGGAAAATGAAAACCCTTCTTTCCTTCATTTATCTATGCGCGGGGGTACAATTCACAAAACACTCTGATTATCTTTAATCTGC
>NW_027526203.1:201865743-201875292 GCF_048455015.1 Haemaphysalis longicornis
TGCACGCGTACGCTGAAGCCACTGACCAAAGAACCGATGCACACGGGAAGTTGCTTGCCGGCCCGACCCGGGCGGGTACAGCGATAGCGGGCCAAGCGCCTGGCCGAGCGAGCCAGCGGCGGTGGCGGCGCTCGCCCGCCCGCCCGCAGCGTTTGCATACCGGATGTAAAGAAACGTTTCGTTTCCGGCTACGTCAGCCTACTCCGCGGCCATGATTGGCTTACCGGTTTTGCGGGGCCGTCGCGCGACGAGGGAATTCGGACCTAGAGCGATCTGCTCCGCCGTCGCAAAACTCCGAAAAGCGACGGCCGGCTCGTCGCTTTGCGACGTCGCTTTTCGTCGCGCGACGAGGCGCATCGCCAGTGGGAATGTGCCTTACCGCCACTTCGCGCACCCGGAGGCGTTTGGGGGCCATTTTGTTTCTGGCTTGCAGTGTTGCCATCTCTCCGAACGAAACCGCCGCCGGTTGTGACGGGCAGAGTGCGACCGGCCGCTCTAGCACCCGCGCAGCCGAGAGAGAGAGAGAGAGAGAGAGGAGGGGCGCCCAAGAACAAAATGGCTGCGCCCATATGTAAACAAACATCACGTGGGGCCGACCGAGCAATGGAAATCCCGGCGGCACATAACAATGAGAGAAAAAAGTGCCGATACTCTAAAAGCCTTTATTTAGTGACGCTAGTCCAAACTATTTACACTTTATGTACAGAATTATACAGGGTATACAGGGTGATCAAAATTAAGTCGACAGTGTTTTTTTTAATTGGCGCTTATATTTACGCGAAAACCACCTCTACAGTGATGCTATGCACCCAGGGGGACACAGAATTATGGGGTAATTATTGATGCCGACAGCCTAATTAACTAAAATTGATTAATTAACTTTTTAGTGGCTGCAGTAAGCAGGCATACTTGTATTGGAAAGTTGGCCGCAATTGTGTTTCTACACAGTTTAATTTGGCAGAATTCTTCTAGCGCATCCGTACTCCGAGATATCGAACTGCGAAGTTTAATGGCCGTTCGCAATATTACGCATGCCAGACCATGAAGACCGGCCCGAAGCTCCTCCCTTTAGTGACGTGACTGCATGCTGTGTACGGTGTTTAGTTTGACAGCGGGGTGGAGGCATAGGGAAAAGTGACAACTGGCACCCTTTCAGTCTTGATTGATTGATTCTGGGGTTTAACGCGCCGACGCATCGCAGGCGATGAGGCGCGTCGTAGTGGAGGGCTCCGGATTAATTTTGACCACCCGGGGATCTTTATCCTGCGCCGAAATCTCGTACACACGGGCGTTTTTTCTTTTCGCCTCCACCAGAAAAGCGGCCGCCGCGGCCGGGATTCGAACCCGTGACCTCGTGCTCAGCAGCGCAACGCCTTAGCCACTGAGCCACACCCTTTCAGTCTTGGTTGGCGTTATCGCAATCTGCAGTACTCGGAACCGCTATCCAAACACTGAACAAAAGGGAGGACTTTGCGGCGGTCTTCACTGTCTAGCATGCGTAATCATGCGAAGAGCAATTAAACTTCGCTGTCCTGTATCTCGGAGTGCAGATGCGCTAGAGGAATTCTGCCAAATGAAACTGTGTAGAAACATTTTTGCGTCTAACTTTTCAACACAAACATGCCTGCGTACTTCAGCCACTAAAAAGTTAATTAATCAATTTTAGTTAATTAACTCAGCGACATCAATAGTTACCCCATACTTCTGTGTCTCCCTGGGCGCATAGCCTCACTGTAGATGTGGTCTTCACGTAAATATAAGCGCCTAATTTAAAAAAAAAAACCTGTCGACTTAATTTTGATCACCCTGTATAAAGGAAAACTGGAACAGCTCACTATGGGGCTTAGAAAATGCTTTCCGGGGTGTTACCGACGCCGTGGGACAGTCCCTGGGACCTACAGCAAGTTAGCAAAAAAAACCGCCTTCCTCTTGCTGGATCAAACCTATATACTCTTGGTGAGGGAAGGAGAAACGCTACGAGCGGCAAGCATGTGTTTGCGCGCGCGCCTTGCATCCAGGTGGCTTCAAGTGGCAGCGGCCCTCTTAAGAGTTAAAAGTGGCAGCGGCAGGCGCAGCAGTCGGATGACCTCCGCGCTCGAACCTTACTGCCGCTCTCATAGCTCCCAAATATTTCTTGTAATTTCCAAGTTCTCCGGCACCAGTGAATCTTTTTTTCCTCTAAGTATACAAACGCCGTATAAAAAGACATTTTATGTGCTACAACCACGACCCAATGATTGCGATTTTACCACTGTACGTCACTTTATTGGAAGTAGTCTTAACTACCTAACCACGATATCACACTGTGTTTCAAACCGTTTTCACGAAGCAAAGCAAAGAAGGAGTGCCAGGGCTCTGAATTTTACTTTTAAACTTTGGAAAGCGGAGGAAAGGCTTTAGGGTCAGGAATAAAAGGAGGGGAAGGGATTTTGTGGTGTGTGAAGTGATAGTTGTTCAACTGAAATCCGTCATATATCTACCACTAGAAGCACGATTCACGTCAGAATATCCCGCCGAAGAAGCTGCTCACCCAGGCCGAGTTCAAGGAGTGCAACGGAACCTCGCAAGCCTGCCGAACGCCGGTATGCTGTAAAGCCGCGTGAGTCTCGCGCTGACATGCCGAACGCGCAACGCCCTACGCGAACTAAAGACCGCCCGACCGCCGCAAAAAAGCATCGCTGTTCTGAAGCAGTGTTGAGAGGCCCCATCTCCATCAAACGGGATCCGCCGTCTCTGGTTTTTCTAGTATATCCTCGGTATTCAATTGCGTGGAATGCATGCAGGCAACCAAGTGTGCGCCGCCATATCTGTGGCCAAGCGTCTGTTGCTAGGCGACGTTGTGCGCACGGCCCGCAGATCAGGCACCCCTCTTCTCCTCCATGCAACCGTGTGAGTCTAGGGACCATAGTGTGAGTGCGCCCGTGGCCTCCGCGCCGCCGCAGCCGATCGCAGAGGCCATGGTGCGCCGTCACTCGTTACGTCGGGCTCCGCGGGATGGCGGCACTTGTCCAGCTAAGCACGACTGTGAAACACATGACTGTGTTTCTCGTTACGAACTCTTCGCCGAACACAAAGAATTGCGTTGAGTTCACTGTGAGTGCGATTAATAACATCTCTGTTGGCGCCACAGTTTAGAATCGGATTGGAAAGGAGCAGATGACGCACGCGGGTGTCTTTTTTTTCTTCGGCGTGCG
This sequence comes from Haemaphysalis longicornis, assembly GCF_048455015.1. Lineage (NCBI taxonomy): Eukaryota > Metazoa > Arthropoda > Arachnida > Ixodida > Ixodidae > Haemaphysalis > Haemaphysalis longicornis. The sequence continues at coordinate 201,868,938 of NW_027526203.1, forward strand.
GCCGCAGTGGCCCAGGCTGCTCCGTGTCCGTGGCGCATCGGCCATGTCTGTGGCCGTTTCCAGGGTTGCCAAGCAAAGAAATTGACCGCTAAACTTTTCAACCAATACCGTCTATACCCCATTCACGATACTTAGCGCCATTGCAGTATCAAACGGGGAACACCTCGGATTGCGGTGCGTTGCACTGGAGTAGCACTTGCCTGAATTTTATATTGACGCAAGAAAGCGCAGCAAGTGTTGCGGCGCGGAGAAGCAAACAAAAACAAATTGGTGCACCATTTAGTCACTATATAGAAAACCCATAGGTTCCCATATTAGCCCGGTTAAATTCGCGCTCACTTGACAAACGAGTTAAAGCTGAGCCTTCGGGACATCAAAAAATGCGGCACCCTGCCAGGTATCTATAGCCATTACATTAAAACCCTTTAAACAGAACTCCTGCGTCTTCAGCACAGGACCGAAATTATTTCTCCCGTTTCACCGCAACTTCGCAATAACGTCGGTGAGGCACCGCATGTAGTTAGTTCATATATTCCCAGTGAAACACGCTGATTAATCGATGCCTACAGGTACTGTATACGCAACTGCAAAGAAGTCCTGTCAACCGACGCTCCGCTGAAAGCCCAATAACCACGCAGCAACGCATTCTCACCGGGTGGTGTTTATCTGTATAGGGAGCGAATTTCCCCCCACAACCCATGACGAGTGGGCTGGCCTTTGATGTCCAGAATTCATGTCATCAGCGAAAAAAGAGAGTCGGAGTCTCTAAACCACAACAAAGGAACTTGATGGAGCGCAATCAATCAATCAATCAATCAATCAATCAATCAATCAATCAATCAATCAATCAATCAATCAATCAATCAATCAATCAATCAATCAATCAATCAATCAATCAATTTATTTCAGCAGCAGTGCAGAAAAACGACAAAAAGCCACCAAACGGGCTTGACGGGGTCCACGGCCCGGAGGAAGGCAAGCGGCAGCAGCGGCTGGCCGCCAACGTAACCATGGCACTGCTTACGCAAGTTACGATCCCGTGTATTGCAATACAAGTAAAATAGCGAAGAGATAAGCAGACGCATAGCAAAAGCAATAACAAAAATAAACCAACCCCCTCCCCCCTAAAGAGAACACGGGTGCGCGCGAAGCTTGTTAAAACTAAAAAAAGTAATTCACAACCCGAAACCAGCCCTTAACGAAACCCAAACCCATCCCCAATCAACCTAAACCCAACCCCTGACCCAACCCAAAAACAAACCCTACACAACCCAATGGCTGAGCTTGACCCGATTTTAAATGGAAACCATCACACACTTCCGCTGGCGCGACCAGTGTCACGCTATAGTTCTCGACAACTTTCGAATCAGCCGCTCATCTCCCGGAATGCAACGCGGCCTATCAATGGCAGCGTGCGTGCCAACGGCGCTGCAGTAAGCAGGGATACGAGTCTCCAGCGCGCCCATTTCAAACTAGCCGCTCATCTCCCGGCGTGCAGCGTGGCCTAGCAATGGCGGCGTCCGCGGCAACGACGCAGCGCAAGGATAACTTCCAGCGCTTTGCATATGAATACCGTGTCCGAATGGCGAAATCGGATAGATGTCGGCTTCACAACGCGAGGGACCCAGGTATGATTCCGGCCACCGGAAACGTTTTTTTTTTAGGCGCTTTGTTTTAGGAACACGATCATAAGCTTCCACGACACATGTCAGTCCATACAACCTTCGCTTGAAAAACCAACACTGGAAGCGAGTTGAACAAGTAAAACCAGGATTTTAATAAAAGAAGGTGAACAAGAGAAAAAGGGTAAAACTAAACATATGCTCATACAAACACTAGACAACAAGTGACGACCAATTCGACAGCGTACTTTGGAATAAAAATTATTTATAAAATAAATACGAAACAAGACAACAGAACAAATATGTCACATTAGAGATAAAAGGGCACTATTATTTCAACACAAAAACATTTTGTGTCAACGCTTGCTTAAATAAACGGGTAAAAGGTGGCATACCATTTCTTTTCCGTAGTTAATGCCAGCTCTTAAATTTGCCAGCTTTCGAAATTGCGGAAGTTACGCGAGTATTACCGAGTTTTAGCTGACCGTTTTTCACGGTCCGCTCCGCTCCGATAACAAGCGGGAGCGCCATTGCGCAAGCGGGGCGAGTTTCGCCGCGAACGGCATTGGCTGCGGTTGCACTGAGCGTGCCTCCGATACGGGAGCGGACCGTCGAAAACGGTTAGGTAAATCTCTGTATTGTTTAGCAGTTTGACTCGAAATATGCTTCAGAAAATTGTTACTGTCACTGAGGCCACTGTCATATCGTTTGATTAGCGTGATTTCGTAATAGGCCTTGGAACAAGGCTCAAATATATTAGGGGGGGGGGGGTGTAACTGTGGCTATCATATTTGGCTGGCATTTGGTGTCAGAGCAGCATAGCGACGATATGGAGAACATCTGGTCATGTGGAGCGCGAAACCTTAATTGCGGTAATCATGGGAGAAGGACCAAGACATCAAAAGAACAGCGTGACAGGTTGACGGTGGAGACAGGAGAAACATTTGCGTGGCAGGGGCGGCAGAAGGCCATCGTCTTCGGACGACGTTTGCAACGAAGCTTGCAGATGCGCGGCAATTTTTGGTTCTGCGCATGCCATTTTAAGGCAAAAGCCTTAAAGTCCCATAGAGCTAAAACCGTCGTTGTTGTTGATGCTTTCCGGTACAAAAAGGGGCCGCCGCTTTAAACAGGTGAATAAATCTTTAGTCATTCCACTCTTTGGAGGAGGAGGACGAGCGAAGCTGAGGTGACAGAATTTCGAAATAAATTACGGTTTCTGGGCGCTTAAACTTTTTCTCTCTGCAAGAGGGAAGTATTGCTATGAAAATTAACCGCGACAACAACACCAACTGTGCGGCACCGTTTTTCGTGTGCTCGACCGGAAAAGTTAACGTTTCCGTCACGGAGGGCACTCTCCTTCCGTAGAAGCCGCCGCCTATACGCAAGCAAAGCAAACAAAATCTGAGCCCAGCCAACGCGAGCCGAGTCGGGACGAACGAACGAATGAACGAACGAACGAACGAACGAACGAACGAACGAACGAACGAACGAATGAATGAATGAATGAATGAATGAATGAATGAATGAATGAATGAATGAACGAACGAACGGACGGATGTTCGCGCGCTTCGCGCTATGGAACGCCTCGCGATTCAAAGGCAGCTTGAGCCTCTGGATTGTGCTCCAGCGTGGACGACTACCGACCTTTTTGGGAGCCCGAGGAAACTAGCCACACGTATGTTTGAAATGCGGACGAACCGAGGGCAGTGTTTTTGTTGGCGGATGACTGTAACGCAGAACATTAACGGATGAAACACGAGCCATGAGCAGCTTCGCTGTAAAAATACCGTTTGGTTCGTATGGATATTGAACTCGGGCTTCCAGAGTAGGAGCCGAGTGCTTTACCGCCTCCCGACCGCATTTCGCCAGCAGAGGAACAAAAGTTACGCAATGTGCGACGTGCGACAGGTGAACGTGAGGAATGTCTAGAGAAGCGGTGCGCGCCAGAAAAGTCTGATTCCAAGCAACATGTGGTGTGCAGTGTCGCCAATGGGCTGTTTAAGTAATTCCCGACAAAACCAAACAAACGAAATCGAAGATAGATGAGCAAGCAAGGTGTAAGTGTAAAGGAGCCTATCGAAGTAACTGAGCGCTTATAGACGAAGGAATGAAAGGAAAGACAGATACCATATTTACCCGATTCTAACGCGCACTTTTTTTTCCGGAAAAATAGGCCGAAAAATCGCATGCACGTTAGAATCGGATACGAAACCGAAACTTCCCAAACAGTGGAAATTTCGTCCCTTACATTGCCATCGCCATCTCAGGATTGCGCCAGAGCTTTTTAGCCACGATTTTTCTATAGAGTTAATACATAGGCAGCATAAATAGGAAGCATAGGCGCCTAGGCGTTCTGTATCGGCGTTCGCACAAATCGCCAAATTGTTCCACTTGCGCGCTTGATAACAGCAATGGCAGCATCGGATCTCACGCGTTCAAAACGAGCGGTTGGATGAAGCGTGTGCCTCTGGAGAAGATCGTGGGATGGGCGTGCCAGGCGTGGGCCACGATCCCATCGACCATGGTTGAACGTTCGTTCAGAAGTGTGGCATCGCGAACGCGCTTGACGGAACCAAGGACGAGATGTTGTGGGTAGCGGACAGCGAGGAGGAGTGAGATGAGTGAGATTACTTCGGGAAATAAATCGTCCGTTTCTCTCGCATTCGTTTTTCTTGCTCACAAAGTTCCGTGCGCGTTACAATCGGAGGTGCAAGTTTTTTCGGTTTTTTGCCTGGAAAATCGGGGGCGCGTTAGAATCGGGTAAGTACGGTACGCAATTACGAAGTAGCGGTAAAGAAGCCTTCGATAAGTAATGACAGACTTTCCCCTTCAAAGCACGTAACACGACCTAACTGCCCCGAGAAATTTCATTTTGTCTAGCGTTAATTTTTCCTATAAGATAATTTCATGAATTCAACCCCTGAAGACTGAATTCTATTTCATTCAAGTATTCCTTGATCTGCAGCGGGCCATTTACCTGAACTGAGCCGCCTAGTTCGAGTGAATCCTGCTGACAAGCTAGCGTAAGTTCAAATACTTTTGACTACCTTGTACAGCTTTAGCTTCGAAGATGCAGGTGTGCCAAATGTTTTCGCACCTACAGTCATTAGCGCTTATCGGAGTAATTGGCGTTACTTGTTTTTGCAGGTACATTAAAATATACGTTATGTTATTTCATGAGAGTCAAAATGAACACACAGGCACCATACCTTTTGTGGACAAGTTCGCCTGTCAAATAGAATACTTGTACCGTTCAACTCCAAAAAAATAAACAAACATTTAGCTATTTGCGGGATATAAAAGGGAAGAAACTAGATGAATGTGTTAGAAGTATTTCCAATTGGTTTATGAAAACGTGTCGGCCTAGCATTCATTTATTTATTTATTTATTTATTTATTTATTTATTTATTTATTTATTTATTTATTTATTTATTTATTTATTTATTTATTTATTTATTTATTTATTTATTTATTTATTTATTTATTTATTTATTTATTTATTTATTTATTTATTTACAATACTCTCTATGCCTCGAAGGGCGTTATGGAGAGGAGTAGGTAAAGTTCATACAAAGTTTAATGTGGCTGTCTTGAACGATGATGGGTCAGGCTGGTTCCAGTGGGTCGCTGTCCTTGGTAAGAATGAATTTAAGTGCACGTATGTTCGAGAGCTCGGCACGCTAACTTTAAATCTGTGGTCAATACGTACAGAAATATAAGCAGGTGGTGAGAGAAGGTGCTGTTTAATATCAGCATTGGTGAAGTCTATTTTCTGGAAGAGGCAGATGGGAGATACTTTTCTTCTGATAGATAGGCTAGAAAGCCCAAGGTTAGATTTAATAATGGATACGCTGGCGGTGCGGGAGTAGTTGTAAACGATAAAATGAGCTGAGCGGTTCTGGATCGATTCAATTAGGGGAGAAAGAGATAGCTGGTGAGGGTCCCAAATCGCTGAAGCATACTATAGCTTACTTCTAACAAGAGGCTTATAAAGAAGCAGTTTTAAAGAGACTGAAGCTAGCGAAAAAGTTCGACGGATAAGCCAAGCATGCGTTTAGCGTTGTTAGTGATGTAATCATATGTGCTTTAGCCATGAGAGATCGTTGCTTATGTAAACACCAATGTATTTGTAGGAGAGAACGGTGTCTAATTGTGTTACGAAATTATTCAGGCAGGTTATGATGATTAGTATGGTTAGAAACCTTATATATTTGCACTTGTTTGGGTTAAGGTTCATGAGCCAGCTGTTGCACCACAAGGATACGTTATTGAGGTCAGACTGTTGTAAAGAGGAGTCTACGGGGTTGGTTACTTTACGATAGATTACACAGTCATTCGCGATAAGTCGAATTGAAGAGGAAACGTGGTCAGCAAGGTCATTAATATAAATAAGGAAAAGCAAGGGGCCCATGACAGAGCCCTGGGAAACCCCGGATGTTACATGGCGCATGCGTGAATGCAGTTATTGGCGGTGACATACTGCGTTCGATTTGTTAGAATAGCCTCTATCCATTTAAGTAGGCGGTAGTCTAGGTTAAGCTTGCTCAGTTTATAAAGAAGAAGGTGGTGTGACACACAATCAAATGCCTTTCGGAAGTCGAGAAAGATGCAGTCGGTGACAGAAGCCTCATCAAAGGTGGAGTATACAGAGCGTTAGTGAAAAGTAGTAGATGTGTTTTGCAACGGTACTGCTTTCGGAACCCATGTTGGAATTGGGTAAAAAAGTGGTTTA
>NW_027526203.1:201875392-201997892 GCF_048455015.1 Haemaphysalis longicornis
GCTGTTGAGGCTCCGATGGAGTGTGACCCTGATGTCTAGATCAGCCAGTCTAGTCTGAGCTAGAAGCTTCGTGGACTGCTGCTTGTCATTTACCTTGATTAGAAGTTCACCAGACCTTTGTTTTTTGCACTATATAATTTTCCTATTATGGCTTCAAGATATTTTGCGATCAAGAAGACTGACTGATATGCAAGAGGGTATGTTGGATTGAGGGACTCCATGACAAGAAATCGAGAGTAATGATCTGGTTCAGGAAATGTCAAAGATGGCAATGAAGGAAAAGATACTTCGGTACGGCCCCTTTTCAGGGACCGATTACGGTTGGGGGGGGGAGGTTGTAATTACCATAGGGCATAGTATAAAAGCAGGGAGACTGGGGTACTTTCTTCTTTGACCTTACCCTGGTAGTCAAAGAGGTCCCGGAGCTCCCTGCCTGGTAGACAGGAAGGGAGCCCATCGGCCGGAGCTTGACCAAGGCTCCGACGGCCACCGTTAGAGGTTTCTACCCTTCTTAAAAACACATCACCACGGTAGGTCACAGCTTATGTTGGGGGGCTCGGGGTCCGCGGTATCGCCAGTACCGTCACCAAGATTACTCAAGGTGCCCCGTGCGGGGTGGTAGTAGTAGTAGTAGAAACTTTTTTTTTAAATGCAGAGCATTTCAGTAACTCACGATGTCACCCGCGTTGGCGTCCGTAGTCCGCACCGCACCCCTCCCTACTATATATAAAAAAGAAATACTATCCGGCGCCAGGTTTCGATCCCTCGACCCTGCGGGCGGAACGCGATGTGCATTGTGCGCTTACCACTGCGCCACAAAGCCAACACAGAATTGGAGGCTACGGACGCGCCTTATATCCTTGACTCATTCAAATTACTGCTGACGAGCGCTCTCTCGTCAGCAGTTGCCACAAGTGCAACAGCATTAACGTAACGCAGACTACTTAACGTCGTGCGCCCCCGGAAATGCTCTGCATTTGATCGTGCCCCTCGCGAGGGGGATGTTTCAATGCGTCTTCCTACTGGCCAGTACACTCGTCGCCATCTGTCGGATGTTGTGCGAACCCTTTGCGGCTGATGGCGCGCGATTTGAAACGACATTTGCATATGATCAAACTGAAAGGCTCTCCAAGAAAAACAAATACCATGGCCAGAGTTTCTGCAGTGGATGTAGTTTTTTGGTTCCTATTGGTCTCGTCTCCGGCACCCAAAGGTCGTTTTTGCAAATTTGTTGCTTATTAATTAAACACCACCCTCCTTTCAGTTACCATCCACAGTAGTAAGGATTTCGTTTGATATTATTTTCCCCAAAAATGCTAAGCTTCTCCCGCCTAACACAATAACATTCTCCTGGCTCAGCCGTGCGAATACCCATCCCACGTGGGCATTGAAACTGACGCTTCGAAAAAAGACGAAAAGGTTGGGGCGGGTATTTTCTCTCCGACTTTGAACTGTCCTTTTCATTGCGATTACCAGATTTCATCCCCATTTTTTTTTTAATTTACAGACACATTTATAGTTTATAGCAGGCTGGCTGCTGCGGACGCCGACGCACGGGTGACATCGGGAGTTATACCAGGAGGCGGACTCTTAGCCTTCAACCCAGCGTCCGGGCTAATTGCGACTCATGCGGCATATTCTCCCCTGGTGAGCCTGGGGAAACATTACTGCGTTGTTGTTGCCCTAGCAACGCCACCGCCATGTTGGCCTTGAAGGCGTTATAATTGCCATAGCAACAATGCGAGGGCGCGCAGTTTGCGTGGGGGAGAGGTAACGCTCTCCCCTCTCATGCCGGTTGGATTCCTTCCCCCTTCCCCGTGTCCCCCCCATTCCCACCCGGCAACCGCCGCCGCCACCACGCTGCCTCCAACGGGCAAGCCTCGCCGGCCTCGCTCCGCCGGCACGAAGCCACGCCGCTTGAGAAGTAACGACGCCAGCTCGAATATCACTTGAACACTTTATTCGCGTTACGTGCGCGAACGCGACGTGCGGCGAGAAACACCGATGACCAATACAACACAAAAAAGGTCGTCTGTCTTCAAGCACAGCACACGCACAACACGAGTCCTATCCTTCAGCTCAGCTTCACGTACGGCATACGAACGACGTTCTCACCTTTTGCTAACAGCACTCAGCCTTCGCGTTACGATTCATCCTGGTGTTCTTGGCGTCCCTTTTGTAGCACCGTAATATCCGAGGGAGCACATACGAGAAATCGCCCACTACAGAGACGCGCGTCGGCCTCGCTGCTCGCCGTGCGGAAGCAGGAACTGCGGTAACCGTTATCCGTTATCGCGCGTGCGCGCCCCCAGCGCGCCGGAGAGAAGCGGAAAGAAAAAAAAATGAGAGGAGGAGTGTTCCCCCAGCGCCACTGCCTCTAGGCGCGCAATAATAGAACCGAAACTAGAAAAAGTAGCGTTGGCCTGGTTACACAGGTTATAAAAATGCTCTGTATTTAAAAGGACAAAAACTTTCCATCACCACCGCTAAATAAAGTCATTGCCAGCCACAACTCAACAGTTATAAATGAACTGCTTTGCAATTTTGTTTGTCCTTCTTACTAGGCCATCGTTTAGCGACAATGGTAGACTCAAATAGGACAACATTCATGCATTTACTGTGTATTATTTGCTTTATTTTGATAAATATGTCAACATAATTTGTAACCGCGCATTTTACTTTTATTTTATTTGTGCTCAGAATTGTAGAAGTAGTAAACAAACGCATTTGAAACGCCTTTCTTTGGGTATGTTTGTACGATTTCAAACGCCATAACTCTGATTGGTACACGTGGAAGTACGTGAAGCAACACGGGTAGAGCAGAGCGCGAACGCCTCTAACCACAGAATGCGGGTATAGCTCGGTCAACCGTGGAACACGAGCAATTGGCCGAACGCGATGCAAGGGAGGGTAAACGGCGCGCTTTGTGAACACCCACTGATCAGAGTTCGGCCGCTACGGCGCTCTTCGCCGAGCTGAACCAACAATTAGACGAACGTGGAATAACCAACTGCCTAATTAGCATGGCTATCTTGGAATGTGGATCCGCAGCACGTTATGGGTCTGCTGGAAAGTCGTGTTTGGCATCGTGGCGATATCCTTGACCGCTAGTAGGCCTCCTGCGCTGCCCAGGGGGCGCTGCGCAAGCGGCTTCTGGGCAGTACTTCCGGGTAGTACAAAGCTGCGCGGGTCCCATATATGATCCCGTGTTGACAGAACCAAAATGAGCTGGACGCTCCCGATTATTTTGCGACGTGGTCACCAGCTCGTCCCCGACGCGTCCGATCTGTTTCAGCGATCAACTTGGCATTAGGGGAAAAAGCTTTGCAGCGCTAAACACGTTTACAGCGCCGACGAAAGTGCCAGGACCGTGACGACGTCTGCTACTCGCAGGTTCACCGATCGGTGGTCGCACGAAGTGAAATTTTAAGTGAAATTTCTAGTTTAAACTAATACTCTAGGTGACAAAGTCTTCTCAAAAACAGCCGATAAAATAAGAAGAGTGACGCAATCGGCGATGATCGCGCTTTAAAAAAAAACTCCCAAGCATTTCCCCGAGGGTGAACATGGTTAAGTGCGAATGCACGGGGTGATGCTATGAGGGGGAGTTAAGTTAAAATCCGTTGGCATTCGCCCGTGAGCGCGCGCGAGCCGACCCACGGAGGTCTGGCAGCTTATCGCTGCATATATAGGGGGTACGCCGCGCCGAGCGCGCCGAGCCAGGTGGCTGAGAGAGGAGGCGAGCGCAAGGGGAGAGGGACAGCGGCGCACGGCAGCTGCAGCCGAGCGAGGGGGAGAGGAGAGAGTGTGACGTCACGGTGGAGAGAGAGGCGCGCGGCAGCTGCTGGGGAGAGGAGGCGCGCTGTGACGTCATACCATGACGTCACGGCGCGAGGAGCGGTGAGGGGAGCGGCGTGCACCCGCGCAGCCACGGCGAGGAGGCGGAGCGAGTGCGGTCACGTGGTGAAGTGACGTCACCGCGCCGTTGCTACCGACGCTCCTCTCCGCTCCACGCCGTTGCTAGGGAGAGGAGGACTGCGGACGCCGCCGCCGCCGGCGGTGGAAGGTTTGGGGTCGCTTATAAAGTGCATTCGCACTTAAAAGTCAGGAGTCCGGCGGACCGCAGGCTCGCCTGCTGCGGTGCGCCGCTCGTAATCTTTTGTGTACCTGCACACTATGCGTGTACTTTCATTAAACAGTGCTCGTTTGCGTCGCCGTTACGAATACATGGTGCAGCGTTAGCTTGCCGTTTTGTTGCGTGTGTCACTGACAAAATTCCGCGACAGTCAGAAGCGTGAAATCTGTTTTGCGATTCCGAAATGAGTGGCCGTAAAACAAAGTGGTCGGGCTTTCCTTGTTTGCTCTCACTTTACTTAATTACGCTCTCGCAGCATGCATTCCCAGTTCGCACTTAATAGCCTAGAATGAGGGTCAGCAACGGCCGAGTTCCATGCAGCCGACACCGCGGAGGGCTGGACGGCAAATCGGGTGGGAGGGGGAGGGGGGCTTTGAATGCAAACAGAAAAAAATTAGCGAATTTCTAATAATATTTGACAATAATCTGGCGAAGTGTGAAGATGGGGGGGGGGGGGGCAATTCAACTGGAGGACGCCAATTATCTGTTCTTGTCTGGCTGTCTAACTCATTTGAAGTCGAAACTGGCGTGTCGGCGTTCAGATTCGACGACCCCTGCACTAGAAAACCAACACAGTCAGTGATGATCGTATGTAAATATTTGGGGCCCCGCGCCGTGTATGCGGCTGTGTTATGGGATGTTATAGAAGTAAACATCTCTGCAGGCAGCGGGCGTGTGATTTGGTGCATGTTTTGCGTCCTTTAATAGCGCTTAATTTGTTCATTTGGTGCTATTGCCCCACCTACTCGCTAGTATACATGTACCCTGCCGTTCGTAAATCGTGCGGCGTAAAACGTTACGCAAGAATCATTTAGTTTGCGAAAATACGAAACAAAATTTCCACTCATTTCAAAGGCGGTGCCAGGCCAGCAGTGTCAGCTGAGTCGGCTGCACAATTTTTGCGTTCGCTTGCATGCTCCCGCTGAAGCAACCTTTTGCAGTTACCTCAGGATATAGGATGAGCAGCGCTCCATGTTTATGCTACTCGTGAACTTTCCTTTGTCGACCGCACGTAAGAAGAAAAATGGGCCCATCTCCCCGCGAGGGGGACTCGAGTGAATGCGTCGCATAGGGGGTGGGTGTATTGCGTTAACGTTTAGTGTTTGGGGAGTTGGTGGTAGTGCATGCGTTGTATCAGCAGCTTCTTGACGTAGTTTGAATGAGTCAACGATATAAGGCGCGTTCGTAGCCTCCCATTCTGTGTCGGCTTTGTGGTGCAGTGGGTAGAGCACCATGTACATTGCGTTCCGCCCGCAGGGTCGAGGGATCGAAACCAGGCGCCGGATAGTGTTTTTTTTTTGGAATTGGGTAAAAAGTGGTTTAATTCAGGGAAAGTCCTGATATGATAATGCCGTATGTGTTCTAGAATTTTGCACGATATACTAATTAGTGAAATAAGTCTGTAGTCCAAGGGGTTAGAATTGTTACCCTGCTTGGGTACTGGCACCACATATCCCGCCTCCCAATCACTGGGTAGGGTAGAGCATTGCAAGGACTGTGTGAAGATGTAAGACAAGATTATAGAAGAATACGTTACAGCGCCCTTTAAAAATTGAGCGGGAATTCCATCAGTTCCAGGTACTGAATTCGTCATATTATTAATGAGCGATTCAATTCCAAGCCAGTCAATAGCAATGAAATCCATTGGCGGGAAATACACATTGTAAGTGCTGGGGAAAACGGTACAAGGATTATTGCCAAATGAGACAGTAAATGCATCCTGTAAAGCTTTGCAACACTGGTTAGAAGGAATAGCAGTACCTTGTTCATGGCATAGGTTGTGTAGTTTTTGTTTAGAGCCATTAATTAAATTTCAGAATTTACGCGGGTTAGTTTGAAGCAAAGAAGGCAAGGTGGTTGCGAAAAACTTCGTTTTGTTCTCTTTAAGTGTCCGTTTGTACTCAAAAACAGCGATATTACAAGCGGATCATCTGTTTGCCGTATCTGTCAACACAGCGCGCCGGTACAGGCGCTTTTTCTTGTTGCGGAGCCTGTTTAAGTTGGAGGTAAACCACGGAGACTCGAAATTAGAAGGTATGGTACGGGCGCGTTTGAATTTGTCTATCAGTGATAATGCTTTGGTTTTGAATGCATTCCAGTTCTCTTCTACTGTGTGATTTTCTAAACTGCTGGTGAAAGAACCTATAAACGCTTCCAAGTTCTACATGGATGGCAGCAAAATCACCCCCTGCATAATCTGTTATTATCGTTGTGGTTTGTTCTTTACGACGAAATTTGGTACTATAAGTAAATCGGAGTACACAATGGTCACTTAGACTACTTAGGCAGGTCACACGTGAAATGGTGTCGGGGGTAGTGGTGAGGATTAGGTCAAGCGCATTGGAAGAAGTAGGCGTAACGCGTGTAGATTTTGTTAACAATTGGGTTAGGTTGATATCCTCACAAAGGCTAATGAACCTTGTGCCTTCAGATGAACGAGCCACAGGTGGGTTACTAGTTCCCTTCCAGGAAATATCCGCAAAGTTAAAATCACCAGGGACAAAGATTGGCGAGGCGAGATATCGAATGACTAAACTGTGTAACGCGTCGTACAATGTGTCGCAAAACGTGGATGAGGAATTTGGCGGGCGATAGCAAGAACATAAAACCACTTCTTTGTGGCCGAAACGAACGCCTGCGCAAACAAGCTAGAGATGGCATCTTATGGGAATGATATGAGAATGCAATTGTGCAGATCAAGACGCCACCGCCGACTCTTGTCTCGCGTTTGGATCTGTAATATCTGTGCTGTTTGAAAAATCTCACTATCTTTTACTTTGCTTGACAACCATGTATCCGTGAGAATTACAATGTCTGCGGCACAGTCATCGATTACGGAAGAAAGATCGTCGCGCTTTTTCAAAACGCATCGGACATTGGTCAATACAACTGACTCTTACGTTTACAGTACTACCAGCATTATTACGATGTGATTGCTAGACAGTCGAAGGGCTAATAGACGCTCCGAGAGAACTTGACACCTGGAAATCAGAAGGTTCAGTGACCTGGCTAATGTCGAACACTTTATCAGTCTTTGAACAGTAGGCGAAATATTTTGTTAATATGGAGCTTGTTATACCGGAGCGAGTATTGCTGACCGCTCGCTTTGCCGTAGTCCAGAAGGTTTTTTTTTTTTAATTGCGCGTAGATTTGCAAAACTCCTCCCCAATCCATATACCCGTACCTTTTAGTTTGCTTTTGCTAGAAAAAATTTGGTTTCTAACCTTTGAAGATGGAGGAGGAGGAGGAAACAACTTTATTGGGAAAACACCTGCTGCGGGGACGCGGCCTAGGACGTCGTGATAGCTGGGCCCCTGTCAAGGCTTACTTGCGCGTCCTCTGTTGGAGGAGCACTTTCAGGCCGTTGACGGTTCAGGGCAGCCACCACCAGCTGGACGGCCTGGAGTTGTGAGTTGTAATTGACATCTCTCGCTGCTGCTGTAAGCTGCGGCGGGAGCGTGGTGCCTTTCGCTTCTTCTGGATGAGTTCGGCAGTCCCATAAGACATGGGCCTCCGTGGCTCTGTCTCTATTACACAGTTTGCACAGATCACTGGTATACACTTCTGGACATATATGCTTAGCTATCACTGGGGTCAGTAGAGAGTTCGTCTGCAATTGTCTATATACCACTGACTCTTTCCTTGTTAATTTGGGATGGGGTGGGGGAAAGGTCCTGCGGCTATGTCGGTACCACTCCAGGATCTCCCTGTATGTGGTGAGTGGTGTCGTTTCTTCAGGCACCTGCAACCCTGGTGGGAGGCTCGGACTCTCGGACGCTTCGCGGCTGGTAAGCGCGTGTGCAGTCCGGTCCGCCTCCTCGTTGCGGTTGCTGTGCCCTTCTCGTGAGTTCAATGGGCCCACGTGTGCCGGGAACCATCTTATAGTCACTGGTGCCGACCGGGGGGGTAGGGTACCGCACACCCTCACAACACTGGGGGTCACACTGTTTGTAGCATAACTGGTGATCGCTGAGCGAGAGTCACTTAACACCGTGGAGCATTTCGGATTAGTGAACGCCAAGGCGATGGCCATTTCTTCAGCGTTTTTCGTGTCTTTGGCTTTGATGCTGCCCGCCGTGTATAGGTCGCCAGTGGTGGCGGCTATCACCACTGCGGTGTAGGTGTCTGGTCGACCTGGGTGTTGAGCGACGTCGACGTAGAAGGCTCCTGTGTCCGTGGCGTGAGTGGCGGTTAGGGCCTTGGCTCTCGCGAGTCGTCGTTCTCGGTTGTGGTCTGGATGCATATGTCTGGGGATGGGACATATACGTAGGTTGTGTAGGAGATTTCGTGGCAGTGGTAGGGATTGTTCGCTGTTACGTTGTGATTCTTGCTTGCGAAAGCCCAGGCGGTCCAGGATGTGTCGCCCAGTGCGGGTTTGCAGTAGCCTCGTACGTTGCGCTGTGCGCTGAGCCTCGGCAATTTCTTCGAGAGTGTTGTGTACGCCTAATTCGAGAAGCTTCTCCGTACTGGTGTGGATGTATAGGCCTGTCGCCATCTTATACGCCTTGCGGATGAGTGCGTTGAGCTTTTGGCGTTCCGCTGTCTTCCAATTGTGATAGGCGGCCACGTATGCGATGTGGCTAATGGCAAAAGATTGTACCAAGCGGAGGAGGCTGGCCTCTTTCATGCCCGCATAGCGCGTGGATATT
Source organism: Haemaphysalis longicornis (assembly GCF_048455015.1). NCBI lineage: Eukaryota > Metazoa > Arthropoda > Arachnida > Ixodida > Ixodidae > Haemaphysalis > Haemaphysalis longicornis. Next base: position 201,884,177 of record NW_027526203.1, read on the forward strand.
TTCCGGATTAATCTGATTGCTGTGGTGACTTTGGTTTCGAGCTTATTTACGGTGAAGCCGTTGCATCCACGCGCGTCGAGGTGTAAGCCCAAGACTCGCAAGGTCTTTACGTGAGGGATGACGGTCCCGTCTCTTGTTCTTAGAATTATGCCGTCGGCCGCCGTGATGTTCGTGCGTCGCCCGTAAGGTGATAAAACCAAGAGTTCCGATTTGGTTGGGGAGCATACTAGTCCAGTGTCACGAAGTCGATCTTCGATGACGTCGATTGCTTGTTGTAGGGTAGCCTCTATGTGGCCGTCGCTGCCTCCCGTAACCCACAGGGTGATATCGTCGGCATAGATGGTGTGTTTAACATCGGGAAGGCTCGCGAGGTGATTGGCCACATCGATCATGACCAAGTTGAATAACATGGGGGAGATCACTGATCCCTGCGGCGTGCCGACGCTTCCCAGCTGCTTTTTGGGGAGTTGGATGTCCCCGGCGTGGATAGTCGTAGTCCGGTTGGACAGGAAATCTTTAACATACACGAAAGTGCGTTGTCCCATGTTTAGGCGGGAGATTTGTTGCAGAATGGCTGAGTGCCGGATCTTGTCAAAAGCGCTCTTGAGGTCCAAGCCGAGCACTGCCCTGTTGTCGAGGGAGCGTGCTGGCTCGTCAACGACCTCGTGTTTAAGTAGCAACATCGCATCCTGGGTCCCTAGCTTCGATCGGAAGCCGAGGATCGAGTTCGGATATAGATTGCTATCCTCAAGATACGCCTGCCATCGGTTGAGCAGTATGTGCTCGAGGGCTTTGCCGATGCAGGACGTGAGGGAGATGGGGCGCAGATTATCTATGTGCGGGGGCTTCCCGGGTTTAGGTATAAGGATCGTTTCCGCCTCTTTCCAGTGTTTAGGTAGTCGGCCACTACGCCAGCACTCGTTGTAGTAACGTGTAAGTGCGGTGATGGCTGCGTCGTTCATGTTGCGGAGGGCTTTGTTCGTCGTCTTGTCCGGTCCGGCCGCCGACCTACAGTTGATGGTTTGTATCACTGCCCTGACCTCCCATTCCTCAATGTCTCTATCTAGGAGAGCATTGCTTCCCCCCGTGTAGTCTGGGAGAGGTTCGTTGGGAGTGACAGGCAGGTACTTGTCATTCAGTCGTCTGCATAGTTCGGACTCGCCAAGCTCTTGTTTGGCCCGATGAATGGTACGGGCAAGCCCATGGCGCTGCGAGCCTTTGGTCTTGTTCTCGTCTAGCAAGTGGCGTAGGAGGTTCCAGGTGCGGCTCTTGTGCATTTGTCCATCAGCTTCTTGGCATACCGCATGCCATTGTTGGCGGCAGAGGACCGCACAGTGTCTCTCGATTTCTCGGTTGAGTATCGCAATCCTCTTGCGGAGCTTTCGGTTGTGCCGTTGCCCTCTCCATCTGTTTTGCAGAGATTTCTTTGCCTGAAGTAGGTGTGCCAGTCGGCTGTCAATTTGAGAGATTGAGTCGTCGTATTCGATGTCAGTGGTGGCTGCCTGGGCCGCTCCGTTAAGGGCCTGCGTCCACTTCTCTATGTCGTCCACTTGTGTTGGGATGTTATCCAATTCTCTGCGAAATTTGACCCAGTCAGTTATGCGTTGCACCTTGGGGGAAGGTGTTTGCATTGCAGATCGTAGTGGTATTGTGACTTCTATGATGCAGTGGTCACTGCCTAGCGTTTCCCCGGTATTCCTCCAACGGATTCCAGCTCTATTGGAGAATGTGAGGTCGGGGTTAGTGTACCTTTGAAGATAAAAATTTCACAGTTATAAGCTGGCATTTGGTTTCCATGTAATTGCCCAGTCTATGCGCCCATGCAATGCTGTCCGGGGGTATTTCAACCTCAAGTATGGAGGGCGCGAAATTTCTAATTGCTTCTTCAGATTCTACCCATGATTCTGTCTAAGTGTCAGCCAAACCATAAAATATCAGATTTTTCTGCGAGACCGATCCTCTTGGTCGTCTAATCGGGAATTCATCTCTAGGCTCTCGCTCTGCACGGCTTGCGCGACCGCTTGCTGAAGCTCAGTACTGTTAGACTTTTCAATCAGGCTAACACGGGATTCAACGTTAACTAGCCTCGTGGTGATGTCTTGAACACTTTTTTTTAGCTTTACTTGACCGGACTTAAGACCATACAGCGTGCGTTTTAACTCGTCATGACTCGAGTCAGCCTGCTTATTGATGTCCTTAACTACCGTCGCCAGCTCTTCTGATAGTGTGTTGCCGCTGATTTGCTTGTTAGGCCCAGGATTGAGCTCGACGTCCCCACATAAGACTAATAGCTTCATAGTATCCACACAATAATAAATAATCATGCATAACACTGGTGGGCATGGGAAGAGAAACAGCCACAGATTGTTTGACCGTTTACAATGATAGGATGTAGCAGTGCCCACCTGTAAGATGAAATAAAACGAATTTTGGAGAGGCTGCATTTCTGCGTCTCTCCATGCCCATGCAGTATTCGGAACTATATATAAGAACAATATTGGGTAAAATAATACCTTACGTAGTTGAAAGTAATACGAATAGTATTAGGCAGATTCCCCAGAAAGTTTACATGCAGTCCACGCATGAGCATTCCGCCTTATTTTGCAGATCCCCAGGTGCATGGTCAAAATTAATCAGGAGTCCTCCTTTACGGAGCGCCTCACTTCCCAGGTGTAGCTTCGGCCCACAACCAATCAATTATTCCGCCTTAAGGCCCAACCACACGCACGCGTAAAACCGACGTTCTCGCGCAACGACGTGAACCGGCGTAAGCGCGTAAGGAACCGGCGCACTCCGGCGTACGCGGAATGCAATGGTACGCGCTTGTTACGCCCAAGTCAGAGCCCGCCAGATATCGACGCAAACTTTCGGGCGCACGGTGTTGACGTACACCTCTGGCGGTGATGTTATCGGCGGTCAGGTCGCATAACAAGACAGGGAATTGATAAATAAGCTAACTTCACTATTAATTATGCGATAAAACGAAGTAATTTGTAAAATACGGGGCCCAAACAACCGGACAAAACACGCGAAGCAACGAGCAACTTTGGGAGCAAGGCAGTTTTACGCAAATGTAGCGGAAGGGTTTTGTGCCTGCCAAGTATGCATACTAATCCTTAACGTTTTTTTAATGTCCCAAGAACTGTTTTAGTTGTTTTTGTATTAAATATACGTATTTTTGTGAGAATAGGCATTATTTGCTTTATTTGAGTTAAAATGTAATTGAACTAGTCGCCACAAAGCTGAGTCCGAAGTAGTCGAGCCACACTGCGCGGCGGCGATATGTGGTTACTCGCCCTCTCCGACGTCGTTCGGCCGGCGTAAAGGCAGCGGCGTATGCCGCCGCAGGCGTACGTCGTTGCGCGAGTACGTCGGTTTTACCCGTGCATGTGGCTGGGCCTTTATTGGGTTACCACGTAGTGGTAACGTAGATAAACACGTCCACGGCTTCAATTACTTCGAACGCTTGGCGCTATAACACTAGGTTGTTGTCAGTTTTCAGTTTTGCCCACAAGCTTGTCGAACAGCGCCAGCTGCGAGTGCACTTCAAGAAGCCATAAAGACAAAATGCAGGTTTCGTTATACTGCGGAGCGCAAGGACGCACGTGTCGTTTCCCGGACACGGTGGCCGCTATTTTGATGGAGGCGCAAAACGAAAACGCCATTGTGTTCGCGATTTCGGCGCACGTTAAAGTTCCCCAGGCGGCCAAACTTAATCCCGAGCCCTCCACTATCCTCATCGCCTGTGTTGCGTCGGCGCGTTAAACCTAATAATCCAAATGCAAGTCTGGTTTACTCGAAAGAGTGTATCGTTGGGAGAACACTGACACCACTTCTACCGCAAGCTTCGCACAAACAAGCTATATAATGAGGAAAACAGAGAATAGGCGTACGACTAATCAGCTGCGTTGCCGCACTGAACCAATGACGCATTACGGGCGGCTTGCTGCTGCTGATGCCGACAAAATCCAACGCAAATTAATCAAGGAATACAAGCTTGCAAACCAAGCTCTTTGGCCTCAAATTTAGTGCATATTCATTTTATAGCAGTAATAATGCTGGGGTAAACAATGGGAGACATGAACGAACACGTAAACATAGAAGCGTTAGTGTGGCGCTATGACGGCCGGCGCTGAAACAGCCGTAGAGTGCGTTGAGCTTGTCTTACACGACAACGGCCAACTTACATAAGCAACACTGCCACTTACGTGACGTTGTTTGTCGACTCATACCCAATGTTTCACGAAACGATTATCATCAATCGTAGTAAAATACGGCAGGTAAACAACTGTGGTCAGAAGTAGAGTGCGAACAGCGACTGTTGAGCTGTATCGTTGCGCCATTTCTTCAGGCGGACGGTAACCAGGTTTTTTTTTATGCAGAGCATTTCAGTAACTCACGATGTCACCCGCGTTGACGTCCGTAGGCCGCACCGCACCCCTCCCTACTATATAAAAAAAATACTATCCGGCGCCCGCTTTCGATCCCTCGACCCTGCGGGCGGAACGCAATGTTCATGGTGCTCTACCCACTGCGCCATAAAAGCCGGCACAGATTGCGACGCTACGAACGCGCCTTATATCGTTGACTCATTCAAATTACTGCTGACGAGCGCTCTCTCGTCAGCAGTTGCCACAAGTGCAACAACATTAACGTAACGCAAACTACTTAATGTCGTGCGCCCCCGGAAATGCTCTGCATTTGATCGTGCCCCTCGCGAGGGGGATGTTTTTACGATATAGGCGAAAAGAGCGGCCGCGCAAGAAAAAAAAAAAGAGCGCGTTCGAAATGCCGGAGAAAGGCTCCAGCCGCGCAAGAAACAAATTACACGTTCGAAGTGACGCAAAACAGCTCCAGCATACAAAATTAAAGCAAGCACAAGAAGAACAGAACTCCAACCGGCGCAGTTTCAGGCAGGGGGAGCACGAGCACTGAGAAGGCGGGAAATTCGAAATGCATTGGGTGGCAGCAGTGGGCAGATAACGGCGCTGCAGCCCATTATGGCGAATCACTGCTCTACACTTTCGACAGCTTTCACATTAAGTGGAACGGCTTTGGTGGTGGTGGTAGTTGTAGTAGTAGTATGATGATGGTTGGGTTTTTATGGCGCAAGGCCGACTAAGGGCAAAGAGCGCTACAGAAAAATTTATTTGATGAAGTGAAGTGGTTACCACAAAAAGGTAGGTAAAAAAACGTGTCAACCGAACATAGTAAAATCAGTTAAAGATAATGGTGATGGCTGGTGTATAGGGCCAGATTTGATTATGCGTGATAGGAAAGATGTTTAAAAACTTAACGTCTGAGAAATAATCAAACACACGTTTCACAGAAACACTGGCATCGTCACCTAGAAACAGCGATGGATGTAGTCGGATATATTGTCTGTAGAGTTCTCTGAAATGTTTGTGTCGTGTTGTGTGAAGTGCCTTACATTGTATGAGGATGTCGATCACGGATAGGGCCTCTCCGCACCTGCTGCACAGAGGTCTTGGAGATGCAGTGAGAAGGTGCGAGTGCGTTGCATGTGTGTGCCCTATCCGTAATCTGGCCAAGGCGACTTCAGAGTATCTATTGCGTGTGTCGGTGGTGTATGGTCCCAAGTGAGGTATTATTACGTGTAACTTGTTGTCTGTTTGTTCACTCCAGTGTGTTTGCCATGTTTTGCGAAGTGGTTGTCTGATGTGTGGTTTCACGTCGGTGTAGGGTAATGTGTTTATGTCTACTGTATTCAAGAGTGAAGCAGCAGCAGCCATTCGGTCCGCTGCTTCGTTCCCGGCTATACCACAGTGGCCAGGGACCCAGCAAAGAACCAGTTCAAATTTGCGTACATACACAGACATAATACCCTTCACGATCAGATTGACAACGTGGTTTTAAGAAGGCATAGTTGACGACAGTGCCCGCACAACACTGAGTGAATCTGTATAGATAATGGATTGTGGGATGTGACTTTGAAGGATATGATTAACAACAAGAAGCACACCATAAGCCTCTGTCGTAAAGATACTTGTATTACTGTTAAGAGTTCTAGTGACACTAAGGCCGGGCCCATGCGCCGCGCAGGACACCGAGGTGGAAGTTTTAGAGGCATCCGTATAAAATTCAGAACATTGGTACTTTGCTGCAAATACAAGAAGTGCTGCAGAATTGCACATGTGGGAGCTCGGTTTTTATCTACATGTGTGAAAGATGTGTCGCATAAGACAGGGCGGAGATGCCATGGTGCTATAAAATCTGTTTGAGAACTTTGTATGGTGTCTAAAAAGGAGACAGAAAGCTCTGACGCTTCCTCTCTAACTCTGTAAGAGAAGGGCGCAGAGAACGATGGTCGGTTTAGGAGTAGTGCAGTCATAGACGTATCATAAAAAGCTGATTTAAAAGGATGGTGTGGCATAGATGAAATTTTAAAAGCAAAAAGGAGACCTGTGTATGCTCGCTGACGTTGTAGGTTCCACTTATTACACTCCACATAGAGGCTTTCGACCGGGCTAGTCCGGAAAGCGCCACATGCCAGCCGGAGCCCCAGATGAAGCACAGGGTCCAGCATTTTGAGGGATGTCTTACTTGCTGACCCATAAACAACACTTCCATAGTCCAATCGTGAACCTGTCAGGCTAGTAAAAACACGTAAAAGAAGTTGTTTGTCAGCACCATATGAAGAGTGGGAGAGAACCTTCAGTATATTCATAGCCTTTAAGCATTTATGTTTATGTTGTTTTATATGTGGAATGAACGAGAGCTTTTCGTCAAGGACTACACCTAAAAACGTGTGTTCATTTCTGACTGGAATTGAGACACCATTGAGTTTGATGTCTGGATCCGGCCGAATGCCACGCCTTTTCGAAAACAAAACACAAGTACACTTCACTTGATTAAATTTAAAACCGTTGCTATCTGCCCAGCCAGCTAGCTTGTTAACACCAAGCTGGACTTGGTGCTCGCAGATAGACAGGTTACAAGACTTAAAGGATAATTGCACGTCATCTACATAGATTGAGCAGGAAATGGATGGTGGCAGCGCCTTCCGAAGAGAGTTCATTTTTACAATAAACAAAGAGCAACTCAAAACTCCACCTTGCGGCACACCGTTTTCCTGCACATGAACTCTAGAGAGTGCAGTTCCAACTCGCACGCGAAACGTTCTTTCAGAGAGGTAACTGGCAAGCGTGTTCCACATGTTACCCGACATACCAAAGGCCTTCAAATCGCTGAGGATGCCGTACCGCCAAGCAGTGTCGTACGCCTTTTCAAGATCAAAGAATACTGTTATACAGTACTGCTTATGGAGGAAAGCATCTTTAATATATGACTCTAACGCAACGAGTTGATCGTTAGTAGATCGCCCCGCCCTAAAGCCTGCCTGGCAGCTCTCGAGAAGACCATGGTACCATGGTACGAGAAGACCAAGTACACGAGTCTCCAGTTTATCATCTTCTCAAAGAGCTTACACAGGCAGCTTGTCAGGGCAATGGGACGATAACTGGCGGGAGAGGAAGGGTCATTCCCTTCCTTTAGCACAGCTACTACTATGGCCTCCCTCCAAGAGCGTGGAATGTGCCCCGAAAGCCATATTTTGTTGTATAGGTGTAGGAGTGTTTCAAGGGTGTCTGAGTGTAAGAATTGTATCATTGTGTAAGTAATCTTACCTGCACCTGGAGCTGAAGGTTTACATGTGGTCAAAGCAGCCTTCAGCTCATAAATTGAAAAAGGAGAATTGTAAGAAGTGTGCTACTTGTTGCTATCACGCAGTGACTTCTTCTCCGCAGATGTTTTGCGTTTCATGAAAGTGTTTGTGTAGTGTGCTGAACTGAACACGTGTTCGAAGTGTTGTGTAAGTGTGTTAGCCTGGTCTTCCAGTGTGTCCCCTGTTGTACTAACCAGGGGCAGGCTGTGTGTCTGTTGTCCTTTTAGTTTTCGTATTCGTGTCCAGACTTTGTGTGTATCAGTGTATGAGTTGATGGAAGTGAGGAAGGTGCGCCAACTCTCCCTTTTCGCCTCACGACGCAATCACTTCCCAAAAGCATTTGCCCGTTTAAAAGAAATGAGGTTATCTGACGTGGGGTACCGGGGAAGGACACCCCACGCCTTCTTCTGGGCCTCTCGCGTCCGCCTGCAGTCCTCGTTCCACCAGGGCCTCCTTGGGGTGCGGGACCCACTGGAGGCCTGGGAAATGGACTTTTCGGCGGCGTCGAGGATGTGCGCCGTGATGAGTTGGGCGGCTTCCTCAACGTGTAGGTGTTTTATGGATGTGTGGTCTAGTTGAGATGTTTGTGTGAATGTGCTCCAGTTTGCTTGTGATTCATTAAACCTTTTATGGGAAGATGGACTGCTCGGGCCTATACCTATATACGTTAACGGGACACTGAAGTGATATGTAAACATTGCGGGATTACTAGCGCAAATTGTAGTCCGGAGTCCCCAGGCCATGTTTCGACCACTCTAGGCGCGTTAACGCGATTTTATTTAGTAGAATAATCAATTCGAAAATGCTGTCCTCCTCTCTTTACGCTCGCCCATTTTCTGTGGCGCTTTTCGTGTGACGTCAGGAGGGGATGAGCTGGCAATTGGCTGCGCCACGGCTGCGCTACTGCATGGCTCCCCGGCCGACAGAGTCAGTCGGCCCAGAGTTTCGTCCGCCGGCCGCCGGCGGGTCGTCGCAATCAAGGATGTTAAAAAAAATTGCTTGGTCGCAATTCGTTCGCTTAGTTGAAACGAAGCCAGGACACGTTTGTGAATGGAAGAATGTGCCTTTCTTTACTTGGTTTGTTTGTACACTGTATCTAGGTCCAAGTCAAGGTCGCTTCACACAAGCGCTGCACAAGCGCACATGCGACGCTTCGCTGACTTGTACGCCAGTAGGAAAATATAAGGCCTCTTGAAGGCGGGAGAAGAGTCAGCGAAATCAATATAGGTATTAAGGAAATAAAATCAACTGATATTTTAACCGTACAGCGTAAAACTAGGGCGCGGGAAGCACTTTTTTGCGCTGGGCGAACAAGCACAGCTGTCAGCAGCACGACTACGCATCTGCGAACGCTTTTCCGTCTACGAAATGCAATTGCTAGACGTGAGCTACTGTGGAAACTCGGGCGACGCTTACTGCACGATCGCAGTACAGCAAATAGTCACCTAAGCTGCTTGAAATGCCAAAACTAAATAAAAGTGTAAACCGGTTGTACAATATATACCCTATATTAGCAAGGCCGTCGCGTCCCGCTCCGTGGCTCAGCGGTCTGGGGCGCTAGGTATGTCACCGCAAATGTTTTGCGAGTCACGAGTTCGAATCCCCGCGGAAACGTGCTTTTTTTTTGTAAGTTAACTTTTTTGTTTTCCGCCGATGTTTTCTATATTGAGTTCACCTTTTTTTGGTCCGCAACGTTCATGGCTACACGAACTAGTTCACAAAACGCGCGCAGGCTGGAACTGGCGCGCTAGCGAGTTCTCGTTGGCGTGTTGTTGCCATAAGCACCGACTGCTTGCAGGCAGTGGGCACAGGCCAGAATGAACAGACCCTTGGCCTGGTGCGAACACGCTTTTTACGATACAGGCATGAGGGAGGCAAGCTCCAAATATGGGGGAAAAGCGCATGACATTTGGGCGTCTGCGGGTACGCGGAGGGCGTTCATGCACTGCGTAGGTCTCGGCTAGTGAATGCTACGACTACAAGCCGTCCTGGGAGGCTTATCTTGTGCATTTTACAGCCGACAACATGGCAGAAGCGCGGTACGATGATTACTGAGATATTGAGAATGCCCATCCAACAAAGCCATTGGTTATGTTTTACAGAACCGAAACCGAAACTTGTGTGATTGCTAACCTTGGGCATCGTCCAATCACGGCGCCCCTCCTCCCAACGTCACAGCCTTAGTTGGTGCGGCCGCCGCAAACCGCGCATGGTAGTTTTTCTTCTTTCGCAGTTTGTAAAATAATTACCGATTTGTCAACCGGATAAACGATGAAAAGTGTGCTAATTTGAGCCAGTCTACGCAGTGCAAGCAAAAACGGGAGCTTGACAAATTCACTTCAGTGTCCCTTTAATGAAGTGCGGAAATGGTCACTACCATATGGGTCTGTGGCCACACCCCACTCAAGACATGGAAAGAGAACTGCGGAACCAATTGCCAAGTCAAGATGCGAGTATGTATTGTGTCCTAAGTTATGGCATGTAGGCTGTTTTTTGTTGAAAAGGCATGCTCCGGAGGATGTAAGAAACTTCTCTATCAGGCAACCTCGGGCATCCGATCTGGAGGAGCCCCAAAGAGAGTTGTGCGCATTAAGGTCGCCTGTTAGTATGTATGGTTCGGGCAGCTGGTCAACCAGTGCCTCGAAATCAGAGCTCAGAAGTGTATGATCAGGAGGAATGTAAATGGAGCATACCGTTACCAACCTATTAAATATTATTGTTCGAATTGCTACAGCCTCAAGGATGGTGTTCAGAGTGACAGGGTGGCATGCTAATGATTTCCGGGCGATAATGGCCACACCTCCTGAAGAGTGGGTGGAGCCAACCCTGTCCTTTCTGAATACCATGTACGTATTTAAGAAATTTGTTTGTTTAGAATTGAGGTGGGTTTCCTGGAGACACATGATACTTGGCTGACTACTGGCATGCAGAATTTCATACACATCGTCAAGATTTTTAAGGAGGCCTCTGCAGTTTCATTGGATGATGTTTTCTGTTCCCATTATTTAAATTTAAGAATGACTGGAGTGTGTGTGTTCGTGTGTGTTCATGTGTCGTCTTTCGGGGGTGTTACTCTTGGATTAGGCTTTTTAGGCTTTTCTACTGGCTGTGCCGTCGGAGGCCGCTCCTTGCGCTGCGTTGCAGGCAGGAACGGCGCGACGTCCATTTCGTCATCAGATGTCCTGGGGGTGCCCGTCGAACCGGGCCCCCCGGACATGGTCCCCCTTCGGGAGCCCTTCGTTTGATCCGTCACCACCGCGGGCGTCGGGGACGCCAGAAGTGGCACGGGCGGTGCGGTGACGGTGAGAGCCGATGCGGGGCCCCCGATGTCCATCCCCTCGACACCCTCCAACGCACTGGAGGACGGGGAGGAAGCGGCGGGAGCGGCACCGGTCCCAACGGAAGAGGTTGGCACCACAACCGCTGCTGCCTCAGCAAGCGGCGTGGTGGCGGTTTGGGCTGCCTGAGGCAACCCAGGGGGTGGGGGGGGCCGGGAAGGGACCAGGTCAGACTCGCTGAACTGGGTCCCTGTGGAAACCAGACGCCGCTCCGCCCCCCGGCGAGCTGCGTCGGCGTATCTCCCCAGGGGGAATGAGGCGAACCTCTTTCGCGCCTCTGGGAAGGGGATGTCCTCAGTTACCTTGATGTTGATTATCTTTTTTTTCAGTTTGAAATTTTTCGCACTTGCGGGAGTAGGCTGCTTGCGCCCCCCCCCCCCCCCCCCCCCCCCCGCAGTTCACACAAGAGAGGGTGCCGGATGGACAGTTGTCGCTCGGATGGTCATGCGACGCGCATTTTGCACACGTCGTTCGGCCACGGAAAGAGTTTGTACCATGCCCGAACCTCTAGCACTTAAAACAGCGCCGCGGGTTCGGGATGTAGGGACGGATGGAGCAGCGGATAAAACCGGCACTTATGTGTTGTGTAAGAACTGCGCGGTAGAAAGTCAAGATAATGTGTTTGGTGGGAATCTCCTTGTCGTCTCTGCGGATAGTGATGCGTCTCACGGCAGTGACGCCCTGATCCTTCAAGCCGGCAAGGAGATCCGCATCCGTTTCGTTCAAGAGATCCGTCTCGGATATCACACCTTGCGAGCTGTTGAGGCTCCGATGGAGTGTGACCCTGATGTCTAGATCAGCCAGTCTAGTCTGAGCTAGAAGCTTCGTGGACTGCTGCTTGTCATTTACCTTGATTAGAAGTTCACCAGACCTTTGTTTTTTGCACTATATAATTTTCCTATTATGGCTTCAAGATATTTTGCGATCAAGAAGACTGGCTGATATGCAAGAGGGTATGTTGGATTGAGGGACTCCATGACAAGAAATCGAGAGTAATGATCTGGTTCAGGAAATGTCAAAGATGGCAATGAAGGAAAAGATACTTCGGTACGGCCCCTTTTCAGGGACCGATTACGGTTGGGGGGGGGGAGGTTGTAATTACCATAGGGCATAGTATAAAAGCAGGGAGACTGGGGTACTTTCTTCTTTGACCTTACCCTGGTAGTCAAAGAGGTCCCGGAGCTCCCTGCCTGGTAGACAGGAAGGGAGCCCATCGGCCGGAGCTTGACCAAGGCTCCGACGGCCACCGTTAGAGGTTTCTACCCTTCTTAAAAACACATCACCACGGTAGGTCACAGCTTATGTTGGGGGGCTCGGGGTCCGCGGTATCGCCAGTACCGTCACCAAGATTACTCAAGGTGCCCCGTGCGGGGTGGTAGTAGTAGTAGTAGAATCTTTTTTTTTTAAATGCAGAGCATTTCAGTAACTCACGATGTCACCCGCGTTGGCGTCCGTAGTCCGCACCGCACCCCTCCCTACTATATATAAAAAAGAAATACTATCCGGCGCCAGGTTTCGATCCCTCGACCCTGCGGGCGGAACGCGATGTGCATTGTGCGCTTACCACTGCGCCACAAAGCCAACACAGAATTGGAGGCTACGGACGCGCCTTATATCCTTGACTCATTCAAATTACTGCTGACGAGCGCTCTCTCGTCAGCAGTTGCCACAAGTGCAACAGCATTAACGTAACGCAGACTACTTAACGTCGTGCGCCCCCGGAAATGCTCTGCATTTGATCGTGCCCCTCGCGAGGGGGATGTTTCAATGCGTCTTCCTACTGGCCAGTACACTCGTCGCCATCTGTCGGATGTTGTGCGAACCCTTTGCGGCTGATGGCGCGCGATTTGAAACGACATTTGCATATGATCAAACTGAAAGGCTCTCCAAGAAAAACAAATACCATGGCCAGAGTTTCTGCAGTGGATGTAGTTTTTTGGTTCCTATTGGTCTCGTCTCCGGCACCCAAAGGTCGTTTTTGCAAATTTGTTGCTTATTAATTAAACACCACCCTCCTTTCAGTTACCATCCACAGTAGTAAGGATTTCGTTTGATATTATTTTCCCCAAAAATGCTAAGCTTCTCCCGCCTAACACAATAACATTCTCCTGGCTCAGCCGTGCGAATACCCATCCCACGTGGGCATTGAAACTGACGCTTCGAAAAAAGACGAAAAGGTTGGGGCGGGTATTTTCTCTCCGACTTTGAACTGTCCTTTTCATTGCGATTACCAGATTTCATCCCCATTTTTTTTTTAATTTACAGACACATTTATAGTTTATAGCAGGCTGGCTGCTGCGGACGCCGACGCACGGGTGACATCGGGAGTTATACCAGGAGGCGGACTCTTAGCCTTCAACCCAGCGTCCGGGCTAATTGCGACTCATGCGGCATATTCTCCCCTGGTGAGCCTGGGGAAACATTACTGCGTTGTTGTTGCCCTAGCAACGCCACCGCCATGTTGGCCTTGAAGGCGTTATAATTGCCATAGCAACAATGCGAGGGCGCGCAGTTTGCGTGGGGGAGAGGTAACGCTCTCCCCTCTCATGCCGGTTGGATTCCTTCCCCCTTCCCCGTGTCCCCCCCATTCCCACCCGGCAACCGCCGCCGCCACCACGCTGCCTCCAACGGGCAAGCCTCGCCGGCCTCGCTCCGCCGGCACGAAGCCACGCCGCTTGAGAAGTAACGACGCCAGCTCGAATATCACTTGAACACTTTATTCGCGTTACGTGCGCGAACGCGACGTGCGGCGAGAAACACCGATGACCAATACAACACAAAAAAGGTCGTCTGTCTTCAAGCACAGCACACGCACAACACGAGTCCTATCCTTCAGCTCAGCTTCACGTACGGCATACGAACGACGTTCTCACCTTTTGCTAACAGCACTCAGCCTTCGCGTTACGATTCATCCTGGTGTTCTTGGCGTCCCTTTTGTAGCACCGTAATATCCGAGGGAGCACATACTAGAAATCGCCCACTACAGAGACGCGCGTCGGCCTCGCTGCTCGCCGTGCGGAAGCAGCAACTGCGGTAACCGTTATCCGTTATCGCGCGTGCGCGCCCCCAGCGCGCCGGAGAGAAGCGGAAAGAAAAAAAAATGAGAGGAGGAGTGTTCCCCCAGCGCCACTGCCTCTAGGCGCGCAATAACAGAACCGAAACTAGAAAAAGTAGCGTTGGCCTGGTTACACAGGTTATAAAAATGCTCTGTATTTAAAAGGACAAAAACTTTCCATCACCACCGCTAAATAAAGTCATTGCCAGCCACAACTCAACAGTTATAAATGAACTGCTTTGCAATTTTGTTTGTCCTTCTTACTAGGCCATCGTTTAGCGACAATGGTAGACTCAAATAGGACAACATTCATGCATTTACTGTGTATTATTTGCTTTATTTTGATAAATATGTCAACATAATTTGTAACCGCGCATTTTACTTTTATTTTATTTGTGCTCAGAATTGTAGAAGTAGTAAACAAACGCATTTGAAACGCCTTTCTTTGGGTATGTTTGTACGATTTCAAACGCCATAACTCTGATTGGTACACGTGGAAGTACGTGAAGCAACACGGGTAGAGCAGAGCGCGAACGCCTCTAACCACAGAATGCGGGTATAGCTCGGTCAACCGTGGAACACGCGCAATTGGCCGAACGCGATGCAAGGGAGGGTAAACGGCGCGCTTTGTGAACACCCACTGATCAGAGTTCGGCCGCTACGGCGCTCTTCGCCGAGCTGAACCAACAATTAGACGAACGTGGAATAACCAACTGCCTAATTAGCATGGCTATCTTGGAATGTGGATCCGCAGCACGTTATGGGTCTGCTGGAAAGTCGTGTTTGGCATCGTGGCGATATCCTTGACCGCTAGTAGGCCTCCTGCGCTGCCCAGGGGGCGCTGCGCAAGCGGCTTCTGGGCAGTACTTCCGGGTAGTACAAAGCTGCGCGGGTCCCATATATGATCCCGTGTTGACAGAAGCAAAATGAGCTGGACGCTCCCGATTATTTTGCGACGTGGTCACCAGCTCGTCCCCGACGCGTCCGATCTGTTTCAGCGATCAACTTGGCATTAGGGGAAAAAGCTTTGCAGCGCTAAACACGTTTACAGCTCCGACGAAAGTGCCAGGACCGTGACGACGTCTGCTACTCGCAGGTTCACCGATCGGTGGTCGCACGAAGTGAAATTTTAAGTGAAATTTCTAGTTTAAACTAATACTCTAGGTGACAAAGTCTTCTCAAAAACAGCCGATAAAATAAGAAGAGTGACGCAATCGGCGATGATCGCGCTTTAAAAAAAAACTCCCAAGCATTTCCCCGAGGGTGAACATGGTTAAGTGCGAATGCACGGGGTGATGCTATGAGGGGGAGTTAAGTTAAAATCCGTTGGCATTCGCCCGTGAGCGCGCGCGAGCCGACCCACGGAGGTCTGGCAGCTTATCGCTGCATATATAGGGGTACGCCGCGCCGAGCGCGCCGAGCCAGGTGGCTGAGAGAGGAGGCGAGCGCAAGGGGAGAGGGACAGCGGCGCACGGCAGCTGCAGCCGAGCGAGGGGGAGAGGAGAGAGTGTGACGTCACGGTGGAGAGAGAGGCGCGCGGCAGCTGCTGGGGAGAGGAGGCGCGCTGTGACGTCATACCATGACGTCACGGCGCGAGGAGCGGTGAGGGGAGCGGCGTGCACCCGCGCAGCCACGGCGAGGAGGCGGAGCGAGTGCGGTCACGTGGTGAAGTGACGTCACCGCGCCGTTGCTACCGACGCTCCTCTCCGCTCCACGCCGTTGCTAGGGAGAGGAGGACTGCGGACGCCGCCGCCGCCGGCGGTGGAAGGTTTGGGGTCGCTTATAAAGTGCATTCGCACTTAAAAGTCAGGAGTCCGGCGGACCGCAGGCTCGCCTGCTGCGGTGCGCCGCTCGTAATCTTTTGTGTACCTGCACACTATGCGTGTACTTTCATTAAACAGTGCTCGTTTGCGTCGCCGTTACGAATACATGGTGCAGCGTTAGCTTGCCGTTTTGTTGCGTGTGTCACTGACAAAATTCCGCGACAGTCAGAAGCGTGAAATCTGTTTTGCGATTCCGAAATGAGTGGCCGTAAAACAAAGTGGTCGGGCTTTCCTTGTTTGCTCTCACTTTACTTAATTACGCTCTCGCAGCATGCATTCCCAGTTCGCACTTAATAGCCTAGAATGAGGGTCAGCAACGGCCGAGTTCCATGCAGCCGACACCGCGGAGGGCTGGACGGCAAATCGGGTGGGAGGGGGAGGGGGGCTTTGAATGCAAACAGAAAAAAATTAGCGAATTTCTAATAATATTTGACAATAATCTGGCGAAGTGTGAAGATGGGGGGGGGGGGGGCAATTCAACTGGAGGACGCCAATTATCTGTTCTTGTCTGGCTGTCTAACTCATTTGAAGTCGAAACTGGCGTGTCGGCGTTCAGATTCGACGACCCCTGCACTAGAAAACCAACACAGTCAGTGATGATCGTATGTAAATATTTGGGGCCCCGCGCCGTGTATGCGGCTGTGTTATGGGATGTTATAGAAGTAAACATCTCTGCAGGCAGCGGGCGTGTGATTTGGTGCATGTTTTGCGTCCTTTAATAGCGCTTAATTTGTTCATTTGGTGCTATTGCCCCACCTACTCGCTAGTATACATGTACCCTGCCGTTCGTAAATCGTGCGGCGTAAAACGTTACGCAAGAATCATTTAGTTTGCGAAAATACGAAACAAAATTTCCACTCATTTCAAAGGCGGTGCCAGGCCAGCAGTGTCAGCTGAGTCGGCTGCACAATTTTTGCGTTCGCTTGCATGCTCCCGCTGAAGCAACCTTTTGCAGTTACCTCAGGATATAGGATGAGCAGCGCTCCATGTTTATGCTACTCGTGAACTTTCCTTTGTCGACCGCACGTAAGAAGAAAAATGGGCCCATCTCCCCGCGAGGGGGACTCGAGTGAATGCGTCGCATAGGGGGTGGGTGTATTGCGTTAACGTTTAGTGTTTGGGGAGTTGGTGGTAGTGCATGCGTTGTATCAGCAGCTTCTTGACGTAGTTTGAATGAGTCAACGATATAAGGCGCGTTCGTAGCCTCCCATTCTGTGTCGGCTTTGTGGCGCAGTGGGTAGAGCACCATGTACATTGCGTTCCGCCCGCAGGGTCGAGGGATCGAAACCAGGCGCCGGATAGTGTTTTTTTTTGGAATTGGGTAAAAAGTGGTTTAATTCAGGGAAAGTCCTGATATGATAATGCCGTATGTGTTCTAGAATTTTGCACGATATACTAATTAGTGAAATAAGTCTGTAGTCCAAGGGGTTAGAATTGTTACCCTGCTTGGGTACTGGCACCACATATCCCGCCTCCCAATCACTGGGTAGGGTAGAGCATTGCAAGGACTGTGTGAAGATGTAAGACAAGATTATAGAAGAATACGTTACAGCGCCCTTTAAAAATTGAGCGGGAATTCCATCAGTTCCAGGTACTGAATTCGTCATATTATTAATGAGCGATTCAATTCCAAGCCAGTCAATAGCAATGAAATCCATTGGCGGGAAATACACATTGTAAGTGCTGGGGAAAACGGTACAAGGATTATTGCCAAATGAGACAGTAAATGCATCCTGTAAAGCTTTGCAACACTGGTTAGAAGGAATAGCAGTACCTTGTTCATGGCATAGGTTGTGTAGTTTTTGTTTAGAGCCATTAATTAAATTTCAGAATTTACGCGGGTTAGTTTGAAGCAAAGAAGGCAAGGTGGTTGCGAAAAACTTCGTTTTGTTCTCTTTAAGTGTCCGTTTGTACTCAAAAACAGCGATATTACAAGCGGATCATCTGTTTGCCGTATCTGTCAACACAGCGCGCCGGTACAGGCGCTTTTTCTTGTTGCGGAGCCTGTTTAAGTTGGAGGTAAACCACGGAGACTCGAAATTAGAAGGTATGGTACGGGCGCGTTTGAATTTGTCTATCAGTGATAATGCTTTGGTTTTGAATGCATTCCAGTTCTCTTCTACTGTGTGATTTTCTAAACTGCTGGTGAAAGAACCTATAAACGCTTCCAAGTTCTACATGGATGGCAGCAAAATCACCCCCTGCATAATCTGTTATTATCGTTGTGGTTTGTTCTTTACGACGAAATTTGGTACTATAAGTAAATCGGAGTACACAATGGTCACTTAGACTACTTAGGCAGGTCACACGTGAAATGGTGTCGGGGGTAGTGGTGAGGATTAGGTCAAGCGCATTGGAAGAAGTAGGCGTAACGCGTGTAGATTTTGTTAACAATTGGGTTAGGTTGATATCCTCACAAAGGCTAATGAACCTTGTGCCTTCAGATGAACGAGCCACAGGTGGGTTACTAGTTCCCTTCCAGGAAATATCCGCAAAGTTAAAATCACCAGGGACAAAGATTGGCGAGGCGAGATATCGAATGACTAAACTGTGTAACGCGTCGTACAATGTGTCGCAAAACGTGGATGAGGAATTTGGCGGGCGATAGCAAGAACATAAAACCACTTCTTTGTGGCCGAAACGAACGCCTGCGCAAACAAGCTAGAGATGGCATCTTATGGGAATGATATGAGAATGCAATTGTGCAGATCAAGACGCCACCGCCGACTCTTGTCTCGCGTTTGGATCTGTAATATCTGTGCTGTTTGAAAAATCTCACTATCTTTTACTTTGCTTGACAACCATGTATCCGTGAGAATTACAATGTCTGCGGCACAGTCATCGATTACGGAAGAAAGATCGTCGCGCTTTTTCAAAACGCATCGGACATTGGTCAATACAACTGACTCTTACGTTTACAGTACTACCAGCATTATTACGATGTGATTGCTAGACAGTCGAAGGGCTAATAGACGCTCCGAGAGAACTTGACACCTGGAAATCAGAAGGTTCAGTGACCTGGCTAATGTCGAACACTTTATCAGTCTTTGAACAGTAGGCGAAATATTTTGTTAATATGGAGCTTGTTATACCGGAGCGAGTATTGCTGACCGCTCGCTTTGCCGTAGTCCAGAAGCTTTTTTTTTTTTAATTGCGCGTAGATTTGCAAAACTCCTCCCCAATCCATATACCCGTACCTTTTAGTTTGCTTTTGCTAGAAAAAATTTGGTTTCTAACCTTTGAAGATAAAAATTTCACAGTTATAAGCTGGCATTTGGTTTCCATGTAATTGCCCAGTCTATGCGCCCATGCAATGCTGTCCGGGGGTATTTCAACCTCAAGTATGGAGGGCGCGAAATTTGTAATTGCTTCTTCAGATTCTACCCATGATTCTGTCTAAGTGTCAGCCAAACCATAAAATATCAGATTTTTCTGCGAGACCGATCCTCTTGGTCGTCTAATCGGGAATTCATCTCTAGGCTCTCGCTCTGCACGGCTTGCGCGACCGCTTGCTGAAGCTCAGTACTGTTAGACTTTTCAATCAGGCTAACACGGGATTCAACGTTAACTAGCCTCGTGGTGATGTCTTGAACACTTTTTTTTAGCTTTACTTGACCGGACTTAAGACCATACAGCGTGCGTTTTAACTCGTCATGACTCGAGTCAGCCTGCTTATTGATGTCCTTAACTACCGTCGCCAGCTCTTCTGATAGTGTGTTGCCGCTGATTTGCTTGTTAGGCCCAGGATTGAGCTCGACATCCCCACATAAGACTAATAGCTTCATAGTATCCACACAATCATAAATAATCATGCATAACACTGGTGGGCATGGGAAGAGAAACAGCCACAGATTGTTTGACCGTTTACAATGATAGGATGTAGCAGTGCCCACCTGTAAGATGAAATAAAACGAATTTTGGAGAGGCTGCATTTCTGCGTCTCTCCATGCCCATGCAGTATTCGGAACTATATATAAGAACAATATTGGGTAAAATAATACCTTACGTAGTTGAAAGTAATACGAATAGTATTAGGCAGATTCCCCAGAAAGTTTACATGCAGTCCACGCATGAGCATTCCGCCTTATTTTGCAGATCCCCAGGTGCATGGTCAAAATTAATCAGGAGTCCTCCTTTACGGAGCGCCTCACTTCCCAGGTGTAGCTTCGGCCCACAACCAATCAATTATTCCGCCTTAAGGCCCAACCACACGCACGCGTAAAACCGACGTTCTCGCGCAACGACGTGAACCGGCGTAAGCGCGTAAGGAACCGGCGCACTCCGGCGTACGCGGAATGCAATGGTACGCGCTTGTTACGCCCAAGTCAGAGCCCGCCAGATATCGACGCAAACTTTCGGGCGCACGGTGTTGACGTACACCTCTGGCGGTGATGTTATCGGCGGTCAGGTCGCATAACAAGACAGGGAATTGATAAATAAGCTAACTTCACTATTAATTATGCGATAAAACGAAGTAATTTGTAAAATACGGGGCCCAAACAACCGGACAAAACACGCGAAGCAACGAGCAACTTTGGGAGCAAGGCAGTTTTACGCAAATGTAGCGGAAGGGTTTTGTGCCTGCCAAGTATGCATACTAATCCTTAACGTTTTTTTAATGTCCCAAGAACTGTTTTAGTTGTTTTTGTATTAAATATACGTATTTTTGTGAGAATAGGCATTATTTGCTTTATTTGAGTTAAAATGTAATTGAACTAGTCGCCACAAAGCTGAGTCCGAAGTAGTCGAGCCACACTGCGCGACGGCGATATGTGGTTACTCGCCCTCTCCGACGTCGTTCGGCCGGCGTAAAGGCAGCGGCGTATGCCGCCGCAGGCGTACGTCGTTGCGCGAGTACGTCGGTTTTACCCGTGCATGTGGCTGGGCCTTTATTGGGTTACCACGTAGTGGTAACGTAGATAAACACGTCCACGGCTTCAATTACTTCGAACGCTTGGCGCTATAACACTAGGTTGTTGTCAGTTTTCAGTTTTGCCCACAAGCTTGTCGAACAGCGCCAGCTGCGAGTGCACTTCAAGAAGCCATAAAGACAAAATGCAGGTTTCGTTATACTGCGGAGCGCAAGGACGCACGTGTCGTTTCCCGGACACGGTGGCCGCTATTTTGATGGAGGCGCAAAACGAAAACGCCATTGTGTTCGCGATTTCGGCGCACGTTAAAGTTCCCCAGGCGGCCAAACTTAATCCCGAGCCCTCCACTATCCTCATCGCCTGTGTTGCGTCGGCGCGTTAAACCTAATAATCCAAATGCAAGTCTGGTTTACTCGAAAGAGTGTATCGTTGGGAGAACACTGACACCACTTCTACCGCAAGCTTCGCACAAACAAGCTATATAATGAGGAAAACAGAGAATAGGCGTACGACTAATCAGCTGCGTTGCCGCACTGAACCAATGACGCATTACGGGCGGCTTGCTGCTGCTGATGCCGACAAAATCCAACGCAAATTAATCAAGGAATACAAGCTTGCAAACCAAGCTCTTTGGCCTCAAATTTAGTGCATATTCATTTTATAGCAGTAATAATGCTGGGGTAAACAATGGGAGACATGAACGAACACGTAAACATAGAAGCGTTAGTGTGGCGCTATGACGGCCGGCGCTGAAACAGCCGTAGAGTGCGTTGAGCTTGTCTTACACGACAACGGCCAACTTACATAAGCAACACTGCCACTTACGTGACGTTGTTTGTCGACTCATACCCAATGTTTCACGAAACGATTATCATCAATCGTAGTAAAATACGGCAGGTAAACAACTGTGGTCAGAAGTAGAGTGCGAACAGCGACTGTTGAGCTGTATCGTTGCGCCATTTCTTCAGGCGGACGGTAACCAGGTTTTTTTTTATGCAGAGCATTTCAGTAACTCACGATGTCACCCGCGTTGACGTCCGTAGGCCGCACCGCACCCCTCCCTACTATATAAAAAAAATACTATCCGGCGCCCGCTTTCGATCCCTCGACCCTGCGGGCGGAACGCAATGTTCATGGTGCTCTACCCACTGCGCCATAAAAGCCGGCACAGATTGCGACGCTACGAACGCGCCTTATATCGTTGACTCATTCAAATTACTGCTGACGAGCGCTCTCTCGTCAGCAGTTGCCACAAGTGCAACAACATTAACGTAACGCAAACTACTTAATGTCGTGCGCCCCCGGAAATGCTCTGCATTTGATCGTGCCCCTCGCGAGGGGGATGTTTTTACGATATAGGCGAAAACAGCGGCCGCGCAAGAAAAAAAAAAAGAGCGCGTTCGAAATGCCGCAGAAAGGCTCCAGCCGCGCAAGAAACAAATTACACGTTCGAAGTGACGCAAAACAGCTCCAGCATACAAAATTAAAGCAAGCACAAGAAGAACAGAACTCCAACCGGCGCAGTTTCAGGCAGGGGGAGCACGAGCACTGAGAAGGCGGGAAATTCGAAATGCATTGGGTGGCAGCAGTGGGCAGATAACGGCGCTGCAGCCCATTATGGCGAATCACTGCTCTACACTTTCGACAGCTTTCACATTAAGTGGAACGGCTTTGGTGGTGGTGGTAGTTGTAGTAGTAGTATGATGATGGTTGGGTTTTTATGGCGCAAGGCCGACTAAGGGCAAAGAGCGCTACAGAAAAATTTATTTGATGAAGTGAAGTGGTTACCACAAAAAGGTAGGTAAAAAAACGTGTCAACCGAACATAGTAAAATCAGTTAAAGATAATGGTGATGGCTGGTGTATAGGGCCAGATTTGATTATGCGTGATAGGAAAGATGTTTAAAAACTTAACGTCTGAGAAATAATCAAACACACGTTTCACAGAAACACTGGCATCGTCACCTAGAAACAGCGATGGATGTAGTCGGATATATTGTCTGTAGAGTTCTCTGAAATGTTTGTGTCGTGTTGTGTGAAGTGCCTTACATTGTATGAGGATGTCGATCACGGATAGGGCCTCTCCGCACCTGCTGCACAGAGGTCTTGGAGATGCAGTGAGAAGGTGCGAGTGCGTTGCATGTGTGTGCCCTATCCGTAATCTGGCCAAGGCGACTTCAGAGTATCTATTGCGTGTGTCGGTGGTGTATGGTCCCAAGTGAGGTATTATTACGTGTAACTTGTTGTCTGTTTGTTCACTCCAGTGTGTTTGCCATGTTTTGCGAAGTGGTTGTCTGATGTGTGGTTTCACGTCGGTGTAGGGTAATGTGTTTATGTCTACTGTATTCAAGAGTGAAGCAGCAGCAGCCATTCGGTCCGCTGCTTCGTTCCCGGCTATACCACAGTGGCCAGGGACCCAGCAAAGAACCAGTTCAAATTTGCGTACATACACAGACATAATACCCTTCACGATCAGATTGACAACGTGGTTTTAAGAAGGCATAGTTGACGACAGTGCCCGCACAACACTGAGTGAATCTGTATAGATAATGGATTGTGGGATGTGACTTTGAAGGATATGATTAACAACAAGAAGTACACCATAAGCCTCTGTCGTAAAGATACTTGTATTACTGTTAAGAGTTCTAGTGACACTAAGGCCGGGCCCATGCGCCGCGCAGGACACCGAGGTGGAAGTTTTAGAGGCGTCCGTATAAAATTCAGAACATTGGTACTTTGCTGCAAATACAAGAAGTGCTGCAGAATTGCACATGTGGGAGCTCGGTTTTTATCTACATGTGTGAAAGATGTGTCGCATAAGACAGGGCGGAGATGCCATGGTGCTATAAAATCTGTTTGAGAACTTTGTATGGTGTCTAAAAAGGAGACAGAAAGCTCTGACGCTTCCTCTCTAACTCTGTAAGAGAAGGGCGCAGAGAACGATGGTCGGTTTAGGAGTAGTGCAGTCATAGACGTATCATAAAAAGCTGATTTAAAAGGATGGTGTGGCATAGATGAAATTTTAAAAGCAAAAAGGAGACCTGTGTATGCTCGCTGACGTTGTAGGTTCCACTTATTACACTCCACATAGAGGCTTTCGACCGGGCTAGTCCGGAAAGCGCCACATGCCAGCCGGAGCCCCAGATGAAGCACAGGGTCCAGCATTTTGAGGGATGTCTTACTTGCTGACCCATAAACAACACTTCCATAGTCCAATCGTGAACCTGTCAGGCTAGTAAAAACACGTAAAAGAAGTTGTTTGTCAGCACCATATGAAGAGTGGGAGAGAACCTTCAGTATATTCATAGCCTTTAAGCATTTATGTTTATGTTGTTTTATATGTGGAATGAACGAGAGCTTTTCGTCAAGGACTACACCTAAAAACGTGTGTTCATTTCTGACGGGAATTGAGACACCATTGAGTTTGATGTCTGGATCCGGCCGAATGCCACGCCTTTTCGAAAACAAAACACAAGTACACTTCACTGGATTAAATTTAAAACCGTTGCTATCTGCCCAGCCAGCTAGCTTGTTAACACCAAGCTGGACTTGGTGCTCGCAGATAGACAGGTTACAAGACTTAAAGGATAATTGCACGTCATCTACATAGATTGAGCAGGAAATGGTTGGTGGCAGCGCCTTCCGAAGAGAGTTCATTTTTACAATAAACAAAGAGCAACTCAAAACTCCACCTTGCGGCACACCGTTTTCCTGCACATGAACTCTAGAGAGTGCAGTTCCAACTCGCACGCGAAACGTTCTTTCAGAGAGGTAACTGGCAAGCGTGTTCCACATGTTACCCGACATACCAAAGGCCTTCAAATCGCTGAGGATGCCGTACCGCCAAGCAGTGTCGTACGCCTTTTCAAGATCAAAGAATACTGTTATACAGTACTGCTTATGGAGGAAAGCATCTTTAATATATGACTCTAACGCAACGAGTTGATCGTTAGTAGATCGCCCCGCCCAAAAGCCTGCCTGGAAGCTCTCGAGAAGACCATGGTACTCTAAGAAGTACACGAGTCTCCAGTTTATCATCTTCTCAAAGAACTTACACAGGCAGCTTGTCGGGGCAATGGGACGATAACTGGCGGGAGAGGAAGGGTCATTCCCTTCCTTTAGGACAGCTACTACTATGGCCTCCCTCCAAGAGCGTGGAATGTGCCCCGAAAGCCATATTTTGTTGTATAGGTGTAGGAGTGTTTCAAGGGTGTCTGAGTGTAAGAATTGTATCATTGTGTAAGTAATCTTATCTGCACCTGGAGCTGAAGGTTTACATGTGGTCAAAGCAGCCTTCAGCTCATAAATTGAAAAAGGAGAATTGTAAGAAGTGTGCTACTTGTTGCTATCACGCAGTGACTTCTTCTCCGCAGATGTTTTGCGTTTCATGAAAGTGTTTGTGTAGTGTGCTGAACTGGACACGTGTTTGAAGTGTTGTGTAAGTGTGTTAGCCTGGTCTTCCAGTGTGTCCCCTGTTGTACTAACCAGGGGCAGGCTGTGTGTCTGTTGTCCTTTTAGTTTTCGTATTCGTGTCCAGACTTTGTGTGTATCAGTGTATGAGTTGATGGAAGTGAGGAAGGTGCGCCAACTCTCCCTTTTCGCCTCACGACGCAATCGCTTCCCAAAAGCCTTTGCCCATTTAAAAGAAATGAGGTTATCTGACGTGGGGTACCGGCGAAGGACACCCCACGCCTTCTTCTGGGCCTCTCGCGCCCGCCTGCAGTCCTCGTTCCACCAGGGCCTCCTTGGGGTGCGGGACCCACTGGAGGCCTGGTAAATGGACTTTTCGGCGGCGTCGAGGATGTGCGCCGTGATGAGTTGGGCGGCTTCCTCAACGTGTAGGTGTTTTATGGATGTGTGGTGTAGTTGAGATGTTTGTGTGAATGTGCTCCAGTTTGCTTGTGATTCATTAAACCTTTTATGGGAAGATGGACTGCTCGGGCCTATACCTATATACGTTAATGAAGTGCGGAAATGGTCACTACCATATGGGTCTGTGCCCACACTCCACTCAAGACATGGAAAGAGAACTGCGGAACCAATTGCCAAGTCAAGATGCGAGTATGTATTGTGTCCTAAGTTATGGCATGTAGGCTGTTTTTTGTTGAAAAGGCATGCTCCGGAGGATGTAAGAAACTTCTCTGTCAGGCGACCTCGGGCATCCGATCTGGAGGAGCCCCAAAGAGAGTTGTGCGCATTAAGGTCGCCTGTTAGTATGTATGGTTCGGGCAGCTGGTCAACCAGTGCCTCGAAATCAGAGCTCAGAAGTGTATGATCAGGAGGAATGTAAATGGAGCATACCGTTACCAACCTATTAAATATTATTGTTCGAATTGCTACAGCCTCAAGGACAGTGTTCAGAGTGACAGGGTGGCATGCTAATGATTTCCGGGCGATAATGGCCACACCTCCTGAAGAGTGGGTGGAGCCAACCCTGTCTTTTCTGAATACCATGTACCTATTTAAAAAATTTGTTTGTTTAGAATTGAGGTGGGTTTCCTGGAGACACATGATACTTGGCTGACTAGTGGCATGCAGAATTTCATACACATCGTCAAGATTTTTAAGGAGGCCTCTGCAGTTTCATTGGATGATGTTTTCTGTTCCCATTATTTAAATTTAAGAATGACTGGAGTGTGTGCGTTCGTGTGTGTTCATGTGTCGTCTTTCGGGGCTGTTACTCTTGGATTAGGCTTTTTAGGCTTTTCTACTGGCTTGGCCGTCGGAGGCCGCTCCTTGCGCTGCGTTGCAGGCAGGAACGGCGCGACGTCCATTTCGTCATCCGATGTCCTGGGGGTTCCCGTCGAACCGGGCCCCCCGGACATGGTCCCCCTTCGGGAGCCCTTCGTTTGATCCGTCACTGCCGCGGGCGTCGGGGACGCCAGAAGTGGCACGGGCGGTGCGGTGACGGTGAGAGCCGATGCGGGGCCCCCGATGTCCATCCCCTCGACACCCTCCAACGCACTGGAGGACGGGGAGGAAGCGGCGGGAGCGGCACCGGTCCCAACGGAAGAGGTTGGCACCACAACCGCTGCTGCCTCAGCAAGCGGCGTGGTGGCGGTTTGGGCTGCCTGAGGCAACCCAGGGGGTGGGGGGGGGCGGGGGAGGGACCAGGTCAGACTCGCTGAACTGGGTCCCTGTGGAAACCAGACGCCGCTCCGCCCCCCGGCGAGCTGCGTCGGCGTATCTCCCCAGGGGGAAAGAGGCGAACCTCTTTCGCGCCTCTGGGAAGGGGATGTCCTCAGTTACCTTGATGTTGATTATCTTTTTTTTTCAGTTTGAAATTTTTCGCACTTGCGGGAGTAGGCTGCTTGCGCCCCCCCCCCCCCCACCCCGCAGTTCACACAAGAGAGGGTGCCGGATGGACAGTTGTCGCTCGGATGGTCATGCGACGCGCATTTTGCACACGTCGTTCGGCCACGGCAAGAGTTTGTACCATGCCCGAACCGCTAGCACTTAAAACAGCGCCGCGGGTTCGGGATGTAGGGACGGATGGAGCAGCGGATAAAACCGGCACTTATGTGTTGTGTAAGAACTGCGCGGTCGAAAGTCAAGATAATGTGTTTGGTGGGAATCTCCTTGTCGTCTCTGCGGATAGTGATGCGTCTCACGGCAGTGACGCCCTGATCCTTCAAGCCGGCAAGGAGATCCGCATCCGTTTCGTTCAAGAGATCCGTCTCGGATATCACACCTTGCGAGCTGTTGAGGCTCCGATGGGGTGTGACCCTGATGTCTAGATCAGCCAGTCTAGTCTGAGCTAGAAGCTTCGTGGACTGCTGCTTGTCATTTACTTCGATTAGAAGTTCACCAGACCTTTGTTTTTTGCACTATATAATTTTCCTATTATGGCTTCAAGATATTTTGCGATCAAGAAGACTGACTGATATGCAAGAGGGTATGTTGGATTGAGGGACTCCATGACAAGAAATCGAGAGTAATGATCTGGTTCAGGAAATGTCAAAGATGGCAATGAAGGAAAAGATACTTCGGTGCGGCCCCTTTTCAGGGACCGATCACGTTTGGGCGGAGGGGAGGTTGTAATTACCATAGGGCATAGTATAAAAGCAGGGAGACTGGGGTACTTTCTTTTTTGACCTTACCCTGGTAGTCAAAGAGGTCCCGGAGCTCCCTGCCTGGTAGACAGGCAGGGAGCCCATCGGCCGGAGCTTGACCAAGGCTCCGACGGCCACCGTTAGAGGTTTCTACCCTTCTTAAAAAAATTGCGCCAATCCACCCCGTGAATGTGGTTGGAAAGCAAAGCTGTAAACGATTAACCATGCGACCTCACTTAAATTCAGTCACATCGCTCTACAAATAGTAAAACCAGAGAGAAAAGAAATGCACTTAACCATACCATTTACTACTTCAAAGATATATTCTTGGTAAGGTTAAATCAATGCATGATGCATGAATGGTGTTTGGTTGAGTTGTATTAGTGTAGCACAAGAGTGGAAACTTTTTTATAAAATTGAAGTAGTATTAGTGTAGCACAAGAGTGGAAACTTTTTTATAAAATTAAAGTAAGCTCCAAACCGGTGTTAGGCTATCTGACTTCTCCGTCTCTGCGCCGCGGCCGGAGGCGACGAGATTTGCGGCAGAGAAGGAGGAGGAACGGCAGGAAGAAATACTTCTGTTTAGATTTCTGAACGGCCCAGAGTGCAGCCCTGGGGAGTGATTCCTTCTTCTGTGGGGCCCATATGCAGTCCGCGCGGCCTGTGTTCTGTCCACCCACTGAAGCTGGGTAGGTAGAGAGGGCCTGGAAAGCAGCATCTCCCATTGCTCTAGTTGGGTAGTTGACGGAAAGAGAGGAGGGTTCTCAGGGCTAAAGTCGCACACCCCGATTACGGGGCGGAGTGTTCCTATTTCTGAGCGAAATTTACATTCAGCGTCGTAGCGATTCGGATACATTAAGTGAAGACGCGTAGGCTATGAGATTGTATGAGCCGTAGGGTAGTTTGTTGTTCTCTGGAAAGGTCAGGGTAAGGCGAAGGTATGGTCCGTCTCAGAAGGCGATAATGCTGGGTTATCTCCCTGAACGTGACAAGCAGGTGACTGTCCTCGTACAGCTCCATAGCACGGGAGGTAAAAGCGCAGGCTTGTTGGGTGGGCGCATTTGTTGCCCTCCATTTAAGCGTGAGGGGGTGTCCAGATAAGCTGAATGGAACCGTTTGGGGAGTAGTTTTTTAGCACGCGCAGTGTAGGTCAGGACACCCAACCCGAATGGTAATTCCAGTAGGCTTGCTAGGAATCGGTTGCTACCCTCCGAACCCTGGTTGAGTGAGAGCCAAGGTGATGGCTGCCTCTTCTGCTACCGTCATTTCTTATGTCCTAAGCGAGGTACACGCAAGGAGGTTGCTTCTGGAGGTAGCCACGATGATGACATATTGCTGCCCTCGATGTTTGGAGGCGTCTGTGTAGATAACTGCATGATCCCCACCGGGGGTGGTGTTTAGCGCTTGATACCGTGCTTTTCGGTGACCCTCGTCATGTGAGGGGTTCATATTTCTAAGCAAAGGGAGCATCTTTAGTTTTAGTCGCGAAGAGTCTGGGAGTACGTCAAGCAGAGTGACATTCTGGGCTGCCCAGCCAATCTGGTGCGGTTACCGACCGAAGTTCTGAGTCGGACCTTCTGGTTAGAAAGATGTCTCAGCTCTTCCACCTTTTGGTGGAGCCCCGTGCTAAGCAGCCTCTGTGTGGACGCACTCATGAGAAGACCAATGGCCTGCTCGACCGCCTTTCTAATCATTATATAAAGCATCTCTATGTCTTCGTTGTCGAGAAGAAGACAGGGGGTTGACGTAAGTTACTCTCGAGATGACAAAATCTTCAATTAATCGAAAGGTACCGGATTCCTCTAGGCATCGCTTCTTGGTGGCAACTCGGCTGATCGTATGTATGATTTGATTAATGCTGTTTTTGAGGCGCCGCAAGGAAGCGTCACTCTTGGTGTTAGCCTCGAGATGTAGGCCCAGGATCTTGATGCTGGGGCTTGGAGTGATGGCCTGGCCATCAAGGAGTAGTTGAATGTATTCCTTGATTTGGCGTGAGGGTGGACGACAAGGATCTGTGATTTTTTTACGTGAACACTGGAGGCCACAAGCTTTAGCACATTGGCGTACTAGAAGTAAGATGCCATGCATTGGTGTGAGCTTCCTGTAATTTTTGTAACTCTTAGCTCATGAGCAAGGTGCGCACAGGGCCGCTTGACGGACGTGAGTGGTCGCGTGACGCTTTCAGGTGGCATTCAGCGAGAACGCAGGGGCTAAACCCGTAGATGTGCGTGGTGAGTACACCACCTATCTTCCCCGTCTTCGCGTGGGCTCGTAGCTAAATCGGTAAGACAACGGGCTCTCGCTTTGTTAGTCGATTAGTTCCAGGTTCGATTCCTGGCGGTGCCAGTAAATTCTTTTATTTGTTCACTGGAGTTTTCTGGTGACACCAACGGTCGCGAAAGAACCCTTGGGGGGTAGAGGTAGAAAGCTTTGCTTTAAAACACATCACCAGGGTAGGTCACAGCTTATGTTGGGGGGCTCGGGGTCCGCGGTATCGCCAGTACCATCACCAAGATTACTCAAGGTGCCCCGTGCGGGGTGGTAGTAGTAGTAGCAGAAACTTTTTTTTAAATGCACAGCATTTCAGTAACTCACGATGTCACCCGCGTTGGCGTCCGTAGTCCGCACCGCACCCCTCCCTACTATATAAAAAAAAGAAATACTACCCGGCGCCAGGTTTCGATCCCTCGACCCTGCGGGCGGAACGCGATGTACATTGTGCGCTAACCACTGCGCCACAAAGCCAACACAGAATTAGAGGCTACGGACGCACCTTATATCCTTGACTCATTCAAATTACTGCTGACGAGCGCTCTCTCGTCAGCAGTTGCCACAAGTGCAACAGCATTACCGTAACGCAGACTACTTAACGTCGTGCGCCCCCGGAAATGCTCTGCATTTGATCGTGCCCCTCGCGAGGGGGATGTTTCAATGCGTCTTCCTACTGGCCAGTACACTCGTCGCCATCTGTCGGATGTTGTGCGAACCCTTTGCGGCTGATGGCGCGCGATTTGAAACGACATTTGCATATGATCAAACTGAAAGGCTCTCCAAGAAAAACAAATACCATGGCCAGAGTTTCTGCAGTGGATGTAGTTTTTAAAGCAAAGCTTTCTACCTCTACCCCCCAAGGGTTCTTTCGCGACCGTTGGTGTCACCAGAAAACTCCAGCGAACAAATAAAAGAATTGACTGGCACCGCCGGGAATCGAACCTGGAACTAATAGACTAACAAAGCGAGAGCCCGTTGTCTTACCGATTCAGCTACGAGCCCACGCGAACACAGGAAGACAAACGGTGTACTCACCAAGCACATCTACGGGTTTACCCCCTGACTTCTCGCTGAATACCACGTGAAAGCGTCACACGACCACTCACGCCCGTCTAGCGGCCCTGTGCGCACCTTGCTCATGTGCTAAGAGTTACAAAAATTAAAGGAAGCTCACACTAATCCATGGCATCCCACTTTGAGTACGCCAATGTGCTAAAGCCTGTGGCCTCCAGTGTTCACATAAAAAATCACAGCTCCTTGTCATCTGCCCTCACGCCAAATCAAGGAATACATTCAAATACTCCTTGATGACCAGGCCATCACTCCAAACCCCAGCATCAAGATCCTGGGCTTACATTTCCAGGCCAACACCAAGAGTGACGTCTACTTGCAGCGCCTCAAAAACAGCATTAATCTAATCATACTCATGATCAGGCGAGTTGCCACCAGGAAGCGAGGCCTAAAAGAATCCGGTACCTTTCGATTAATTGAAGCTTTTGTCCTCTCGAGAGTTACTTACGACAAACCCCTATCTTCTTCTCGACGAGGAAGACATAGAGATGCTTTATATAATGATTAGAAAGGCGGTTGAGCATCCCATAGGTCTTCTCATGAGTGCGTCCACACTGAGGCTGCTTAGCACGGGCTCCACAACACGGTGGAAGAGCTGATAGAAGGCCATCTTTCTAACCAGAAGGTCCGACTCAGAACTGCGGTGGGTAACCGCATGCTTCACCAGATTGGCTGGGGAGCCCAGAATGTCACTCCGCTTGACGTACTCCCAGACTCTTGGCGACTAAAACTAAAGATGCTCCCTTTGCTTAGATATATGAACCACTCACATGACGAAAGTCAACGAAAAGCACGGGCTCAAGCGCTAAACACCATCCTCGGTGGGGCTCATGGAATTATCTACACAGACTTCTTCTAACATCGAGGGCAGCAACACGCCATCATCGTGGCTACCTCCAGAGCCAAACTCCTTGCGTGTACCTCGCTTAAGACCCAACAAATGACGGCAGCAGAAGGGGCAGCCATCACCTTGGCTCTCACTCAACCAGGGGTTCAGAGGGTAGTCACCGATTCCCAGCAAGCCTACTGGAATTACCAGTCGGGTTGGGTGTCCTGACCTGTACTGTGCGTGCTAAAAAACCACTCCCCAAACGGTTCCATTCAGCTCATCTGGACACCGCCTCACACTTCAATGGAGGGCAACAAATACGCCCACCTAACAAGCCTGCGCTTTTACCTCCCGTGCTATGGAGCTGCACGAGGACAGTGACCCGCTTGTCACGTCCAGGGAGATAATCCAGCATTATCGCCTTCTGAGACAGACCGTACCTTCGCCTTACCCTGACCTTTCCAGAGAACAACAAACTACCCTACGGCTCATACATTCCGGGCTCCTTCCCACAGCCTACGGGTCATCACGTAATGCATCCGAATCGCTACGACGCAGAATGTAAATTTTTCTCAGAAGTAGGAATACTCCGCCCCGTAATCGGGGTGTGCGACTTTATCCCTGAGCACCCCCCTCTCTTTCCGTCAACTACCCAAGTAGAGCAATGGGAGATGGTACCGTCCAGGCCCTCTCTACCTACCCAGCTTCAGCGGGTGGACAGAACACAGGCCGCGCGAACTGCATACGGGCCCCACAGAAGAAGGAACCACTCCCCAGGGCAGCACTCTGGGCCGTTCAGAAATCTGAAAAGAAGTATTCCTTCTTCCTCCTCCTTCTCAGCCACAAGTCTCGTCGCCTCCGTCAGCGGCGCAGAGACGACGAAGTCAGATCGTCTAACACCGGGTTGGAGCTTACTTTGATTTTATAAAAAAAAGTTTCCATTCTTGCTACACCAATACAACTCAACCAAACACCGTTCATGCATCATGCATTGATTTAACCTTACCAAGAATATCTCTTTGAAGTAATAAATGGTGTGGTTAAGTGCATTTCACTTCTCTCTGATTTTACTATTTGTGGAGGGATATGAGTGATTTTAAGTGACGTCGCATGAGTAATCGTTATGGGTGCCGTTTACAGCTTTGCTTTCCAACCACATTCACGGGGTGGATTGGCGCGATTTTTTTTGGTTCCTATTGGTCTCGTCTCCGGCACCCAAAGGTCGTTTTTGCAAATTTGTTGCTTATTAATTAAACACCACCCTCCTTTCAGTTACCATCCACAGTAGTAAGGATTTCGTTTGATATTATTTTCCCCAAAAATGCTAAGCTTCTCCCGCCTAACACAATAACATTCTCCTGGCTCAGCCGTGCGAATACCCATCCCACGTGGGCATTGAAACTGACGCTTCGAAAAAAGACGAAAAGGTTGGGGCGGGTATTATCTCTCCGACTTTGAACTGTCCTTTTCATTGCGATTACCAGATTTCATCCCCATTTTTTTTTTAATTTACAGACACATTTATAGTTTATAGCACGCTGGCTGCTGCGGACGCCGACGCACGGGTGACATCGGGAGTTATACCGGTTATAAAAATGCTCTGTATTTAAAAGGACAAAAACTTTCCATTACCACCGCTAAATAAAGTCATTGCCAGCCACAAGTCAACAGTTATAAATGAACTGCTTTGCAATTTTGTTTGTCCTTCTTACTAGGCCATCGTTTAGCGACAATGGTAGACTCAAATAGGACAACATTCATGCATTTACTGTGTATTAGTTGCTTTATTTTGATAAATATGTCAACATAATTTGTAACCGCGCATTTTACTGTTATTTTATTTGTGCTCAGAATTGTAGAAGTAGTAAACAAACGCATTTGAAACGCCTTTCTTTGGGTATGTTTATACGATTTCAAACGCCATAACTCTGGTTTGTACACGTGGAAGTACGTGAAGCAACACGGGTAGAGCAGAGCGCGAACGCCTCTAACCACAGAATGCGGGTATAGCTCGGTCAACCGTGGAACACGCGCAATTGGCCGAACGCGATGCAAGGGAGGGTAAACGGCGCGCTTTGTGAACACCCACTGATCAGAGTTCGGCCGCTACGGCGCTCTTCGCCGAGGTGAACCAACAATTAGACGAACGTGGAATAACCAACTGCCTAATTAGCATGGCTATCTTGGAATGTGGATCCGCAGCACGTTATGGGTCTGCTAGAAAGTCGTGTTTGGCATCGTGGCGATATCCTTGACCGCTAGTAGGCCTCCTGCGCTGCCCAGGGGGCGCTGCGCAAGCGGCTTCTGGGCAGTACTTCCGGGTAGTAC
Organism: Haemaphysalis longicornis; assembly: GCF_048455015.1. NCBI lineage: Eukaryota > Metazoa > Arthropoda > Arachnida > Ixodida > Ixodidae > Haemaphysalis > Haemaphysalis longicornis. Next base: position 201,918,498 of record NW_027526203.1, read on the forward strand.
AAAGCTGCGCGGGTCCCATAGAATCCCTTGTTGACAGAAGCAAAATGAGCTGGACGCTCCCGATTATTTTGCGACGTGGTCACCAGCTCGTCCCCGACGCGTCCGATCTATTTCAGCGATCAACTTGGCATTAGGGGAAAAAGCTTTGCAGCGCTAAACACGTTTACAGCGCCGACGAAAGTGCCAGGACCGTGGCGACGTCTGCTACTCGCAGGTTCACCGATCGGTGGTCGCACGAAGTGAAATTTTAAGTGAAATTTCTAGTTTAAACTAATACTCTAGGTGACAAAGTCTTCTCAAAAACAGCCGATAAAATAAGAAGAGTGACGCAATCGGCGATGATCGCGCTTTAAAAAAAACTCCCAAGCATTTCCCCGAGGGTGAACATGGTTAAGTGCGAATGCACGGGGTGATGCTATGAGGGGGAGTAAAGTTAAAATCCGTTGGCATTCGCCTGTGAGCGCGCGCGAGCCGACCCACGGAGGTCTGGCAGTTTATCGCTGCATATATAGGGGGGTACGCCGCGCCGAGCGCGCCGAGCCAGGTGGCTGAGAGAGGAGGCGAGCGCAATGGGAGAGGGACAGAGCGCACGGCAGCTGCAGCCGAGCGAGGGGGAGAGGAGAGAGTGTGACGTCACGGTGGAGAGAGAGGCGCGCGGCAGCTGCTGGGGAGAGGAGGCGCGCTGTGACGTCATACCATGACGTCACGGCGCGAGGAGCGGTGAGGGGAGCGGCGCGCACCCGCGCAGCCACGGCGAGGAGGCGGAGCGAGCGCGGTCACGTGGTGAAGTGACGTCACCGCGCCGTTGCTACCGACGCTCCTCTCCGCTCCACGCCGTTGCTAGGGAGAGGAGGACTGCGGACGCCGCCGCCGCCGGCGGTTTGGGGTCGTTTATGGGGTCGCTTATGGGTTCGCTTATACGGTCGCTTATGGGGTCGCGATATGGGGTCGCTTAAGGTTTGGGGTCTCTTATAAAGTGGATTCGCACTTAAAAGTCAGGAGTCCGGCGGACCGCAGGCTCGCCTGCTGCGGTGCGCCGCTCGTAATCTTTTGTGTACCTGCACACTATGCGTGTACTTTCATTAAACAGTGCTCGTTTGCGTCGCCGTTACGAATACATGGTGCAGCGTTAGCTTGCCGTTTTGTTGCGTGTGTCACTGACAATATTCCGCGACCGTCAGAAGCGTGAAATCTGTTTTGCGATTCCGAAATGAGTGGCCGTAAAACAAAGTGGTCGGGCTTTCCTTGTTTGCTCTCACTTTACTTAATTACGCTCTCGCAGCATGCATTCCCAGTTCGCACTTAATAGCCTAGAATGAGGGTCAGCAACGGCCGAGTTCCATGCAGCCGACACCGCGGAGGGCTGGACGGCAAATCGGGTGGGAGGGGGAGGGGGGCTTTGAATGCAAACAGAAAAAAATTAGCGAATTTTATAATAATATTTGACAATAATCTGGCGAAGTGTGAAGATGGGGGGGGGGGGCAATTCAACTGGAGGACGCCAATTATCTGTTCTTGTCTGGCTGTCTAACTCATTTGAAGTCGAAACTGGCGTGTCGGCGTTCAGATTCGACGACCCCTGCACTAGAAAACCAACACAGTCAGTGATGATCGTATGTAAATATTTGGGGCCCCGCGCCGTGTATGCGGCTGTGTTATGGGATGTTATAGAAGTAAACATCTCTGCAGGCAGCGGGCGTGTGATTTGGTGCATGTTTTGCGTCCTTTAATAGCGCTTAATTTGTTCATTTGGTGCTATTGCCCCACCTACTCGCTAGTATACATGTACCCTGCCGTTCGTAAATCGTGCGGCGTAAAACGTTACGCAAGAATCATTTAGTTTGCGAAAATACGAAACAAAATTTCCACTCATTTCAAAGGCGGTGCCAGGCCAGCAGTGTCAGCTGAGTCGGCTGCACAATTCTTGCGTTCGCTTGCATGCTCCCGCTGAAGCAACCTTTTGCAGTTACCTCAGGATATAGGATGAGCAGCGCTCCATGTTTATGCTACTCGTGAACTTTCCTTTGTCGACCGCACGTAAGAAGAAAAATGGGCCCATCTCCCCGCGAGGGGGACTCGAGTGAATGCGTCGCATAGGGGGTGGGTGTATTGCGTTAACGTTTAGTGTTTGGGGAGTTGGTGGTAGTGCATGCGTTGTATCAGCAGCTTCTTGACGTAGTTTGAATGAGTCAAGGATATAAGGCGCGTTCGTAGCCTCCCATTCTGTGTCGGCTTTGTGGCGCAGTGGGTAGAGCACCATGTACATTGCGTTCCGCCCGCAGGGTCGAGGGATCGAAACCAGGCGCCGGATAGTGTTTTTTTTTATATAGTGTAGGGGGAGGAGTGCGGACTACGACTACGGACGTCAATGCGGGTGACATCGTGAGTTACTGAAATGCTCTGCATTTAAAAATATCAGTAAAATAATGGCTGCCCCATCCGAAAATATCGTTTTTCTGTTAGCTATATGTCTACCCGACAATCAGTATGTTCTTACACTATTTCAGTCCGCCTCCGTCTTTATCTTTGCAAAAATGCAGCAAGTATGAAGCGAGCGACACGTTGAACGATATCCCCAGTGCTCCACAGAACTAGCGCCCCGTCGCGGCTAAGATGTAAGCGAAACGGCCCTTGAAGCCCAACAGGCAAGCTGACAAACACACGTCCTAGAAGTGGGTGCAGCGTTCGCGACTCGCGAGCAGTGACTTAAGGCGAGATGTCCGCCAGCACGCGCCACATAGCGGATCAGTGCCTGAACTAAGCGTCCCTACCCTTCCCATTTAAAAGCGCGCGACGCGTCAGGCAATCTTAATACCGGCGGCGTTGGCCAAACAAACAAAAAAGGTGTTGCATTTTCCAGCCGCACCATTCTATAGGTGCATTTTTTCACGCAGATTGATTGATTGATTGATTGATTGATTGATTGATTGATTGATTGATTGATTGATTGATTGATTGATTGGTTGGTTGGTTGGTTGGTTGATTGATTGATTGATTGATTGATTGATTGATTGATTGATTGATTGATTGATTGATTGATTGATTGATTGATTGATTGATTGATTGATTGATTGATTGATTGATTGATTGATTGATTGTAGGGTTTCACACGCCGACGCAACGCAGGCGATGAGGCGGGCCGTAGTACAAGTCGGGTGAGCTTTCCGAACGTTTCAGTGCCGCACAAGTACCGAGTCCTACTAGGCCGGGGAATCATTTGCACCAATAGGAGCCCGGTGCCACCGAAGCCCAGGGACACACACGGTTACCTCCACATCCCCGGTGTACGCCCAACTCGGTAACCGCTTGTGGCAGGGCAACCGACGGGCTCTTTCACCCGCCGGCAATGCGATGTCGGGGATAGCCAGGTTGCCTCGCCAGATAGCCAAGGACCAGGAACCCCTAGCAAGGGTAAAGGAAATTTTCAGGAGTAAATCCCCTTTCAAGTGTCCTCACTCGACTAGGGACACGTGTACCAATTAGACACCCGGTGGGTGTCTTGGGGTGCGCGGATTCGAACTCGGAACCTTTCTTATACGAGGCGAGTGCTGTATACTTCGCTGCGGTCAAGCCATCACTGCGGTCACCCTGTGATTGGTGCATGGTTTCTACTGAAGAGAGATAGACAGCAAAGTTTACTGACTGGGGATATGGGTCAAGAAGAATTTAAGTCCTGATGTAGGGGGGCGGGCAAGGGATGAAGGTCCGCCTCTCCAGGACGTCTTCTTCTTGATTTAAGTGGGCTAGCTCGTGGTGACCGTAGCCCGGTGCCTCTCGGCGACCTATTTCAGAATCTCCACGAGGCATACCTGTAGGTCTGGGTTGGGGCTGCAAACTGAGGCCTCTAGCCTTTCCTCAAAAGAAATTTTGGGGAAAGCGTCCTGGGGCGTTCCCGGACGATTGGGCCAGATTGGCATGGGCACTACATAAGGGACACGCCGATGCTGTGTAAAGGCTGGGGTGGATACAGGTCATAAAGGCCAGATTGGGAAGACTTCCCTTTGGAGTTGGGGCCAGACGTGACTTTGCTCTAATGTGAGGGATTTATCTTCGGTAGATCCGGCAGGAAATAAGGTAATAGCAGAGTCCTTCAATGCTTTACTGGTCACGAAACTGCTCCGTAACTCAATGGGAGAGCTTCATATGCTGCGTTTGGCCGCCGCGCCGTGGCGCCACCCTCTCACTGAGGTCACTCCTCGGGCGGCGTTGCGCTGGCTCGAACGGCGGAGCCGCGGCGAGTTGTATTTGTTTTGTGCGGAAAAAAATGTAGCGTGCATATCGCGCTCTTGTGATGCGACTTAAGTAGTGCAACGACGATGCCGAACATGTGTTGCGTCCCGGGATGTCGTTCCTTGTACAACGATACCACAGAAAATGTTTCCTTGTTCTGTTGACCGAGCGACGGGCAGCTGTGTGATAAATGGAGGGGCGCCATTCCAAGGCAAGCAACGGGAGATTTCAGCTTCGATTATAAGTGTGCCGCAGTGTGTGGAAATGCACTGTGTGTGAGGATGGAATAACCAATGTACCCTTTTGAGAGCATCGTGGACCTAGAATTGTACAAGGCTATCTTAAAGCCGGATTTTTGCCATATCAGTCAGTTTGTAGCGGTGCTTCGTTACCTGTTTGCAAACTTGTATTACCTTGCGCTCATGCTCGCGTGTAAAAAATCTTTGGGACGTCCTTGTGCTTTTACTTTTCATATTTCCGCGAGTTATCCCTTAGGGTTCGTTTTGTTTGTTTTGTAACCGCGCGTGGCCGATTCCGGTTTCTTATCTGGCGTTTCAACCGGAGCGACCGTTTGCCCTTTTAAATGCAGAGCATTTCAGTAACTCACGATGTCACCCGCGTTGTCTCGTCGTAGTCCGCACCGTCGTTGTCCACACCCCTCCCCCTACACTATATAAAGGAAAATACTATCCGGCGCCAGGTTTCGATCCCTCGACCCTGCGGGCGGAACGCAATGTACATGGTGCTCTACCCACTGCGCCACAAAGCCGACACCGAATGGGACGCTACGAACGCGCCTTATATCGTTGACTCATTCAAATTACTGCTGACGAGCGCTTTCTCGTCAGCAGTTGCCACAAGTGCAACAACATTAACGTAACGCAAACTACTTAACGTCGTGCGCCCCCGGAAATGCTCTGCATTTGATCGTGCCCCTCGCGAGGGGGGTGTTTCACTGCGTCGCCATGTGAACATTTCTTCAAGGTGGACTGAGCCGGACTGAGCAATGACTAGGATTGGCTCGCTGTGGCTACTTTCGGTGCACAATCCGTAAGACGACGAGAGCCTGAAAGTCGGTCAAGCGCGATACATGTTTCGCTGTCCCCTTTCCTACTCATCCCTGCCCACGTCAAGAGGTGGTGGTGCATTGGACCGCGTGTTCGCTAGAGGGACTGCGACGTTGAGCGTTTCCTGCAGCGTCACGTATTTCTCGACGCCCTCGCCACTGCTTCGCTCTACGTCCACTCCCAACTATGCGTGGGATCCACTATTTTGGTTGGTTTGTCCTATCATACATAAGCTTAAAGAAGTGCCCAGGTTATAGAAAGCTGTAATTTTATTCTTCGCATACAGCGCGTACGCGTAAAACTGCTAGTTCGCGTTCAATGCCCTGCGTTGAATACGTGCTCAATTCCCTGCAAACTGGCCTCCAATGTTTTGTCGTACGTCCCGTCCGGCAATATTGTTTGATATGGAAAGGTTGCCACCTTGTTGCTAACTTGATTTTTTGTTTCTTCGACACTGTTCTCGATCCTGTTTCCATGGATCTGAAATTAATAACGTTCCAAGAGTAATGCATGCACAGCAAACGCCGCGCAACTCACTTTATCGACGTTCATCTGTTCAAGTCACACTGCGGACTGCTTCTTCCCCGTTTGTGTTTCATTCTAGTCTTTTGTAGTGCACGAGATCCCTAGGTCACTGCGTTCAGAAAAGCTTTGCGTCGTTCTTGGCTACGTGGCAATTTTCTGTTTCCTCCGTGTGCTGCACATCGCAGCGCGAAAAAATAAATTTTTGTGCGCCTGACCACGCTCTTTTGTGTCCCTTCGTAACATTGAATTTTTTTGTTGCGTGTGATAAAATCAGTTTCATTGTTCTTTTTTCGCTTCCTGTTTTTGCAAGGATTGCAAAGCGTGGAAGCAGAAAGACACACAGTAACATATATCTCTTCGTGTTTTGATCCTTCGCGTTTCTGCAGCGTTTTTAGATATTCTCAAGTATGTACCCACTCATCGAAACGACAGCACTATTGGGCTATCTCTTTTAGCGTTCTGTACATTCCAGAGCAATCAACGGATTCATTAAGCGTAGTCTGAACGACGCGTACTTGGTTTCTTTCAGTTTTTTTATTGTATTATCGGTAGGCCCGCAGCAGTCCGCGACTACACAGCTACCGTATGTGTGGTATTTACAACTTTGCTTTACGAAAATAAGCAATATAGATTTAAAAATCCGTAAACACGACGGCGCAGCGCTTGTGCCAGAGCACACAGAAGCCGTTGCCGTTCGCGGCCGAAGTCTACGGTAACTTTCTTCGAAAAATAAAACCCCATTGAAGGCAGGTGATAACCACAATAACTAAACTATTCATCACTAACTACTACGAAAAAAAAACACTTAATCAGCGCACAGACACCAAAAGCAGCGAGCGTTTGCACGCCAAGAGCTGGCCAATACGCCGCACGCGCGGCGGCTGGATGACCTTCATGCGGCGGTGGCGCCTGTAGTGGCGCGCGCGGTCCCTATATGAAGCGAGCGCCGAAGTTTTGTGACCAGTAAAGCATTGAAGGACTCTGGGTAATAGTAATATCGTAGTAACCGATCAGACGGTGTCGCGCGGACCGGGCTCCGTAATAGCGATACGGGCTCGGCCCAGCCCGAATAGTAAGCCTCGGGCTACTTAATAGGCCGCCTCGTTTCCCTCGAGTCCGTACTGCGCGGGGGTCCAGATCAGTTGCACAGGAAATTGCGGGGAGTTCCTGCGTAAACTGTTTTTAGATGCGACGCTCAGAGCATCTCTTGTCGGCGGCCCTGTCCTTCCTGCGTGCGTCCGTTGTTGTCCGCGTGCGTCCGTTGTCGTCCGCAGCCACTCTCCCCTCTCCTCTCCGATAGCGAGCACTCTCTCGCGAGGGGCATTGGATTGGATTCGATTGGCTTGGCTTGGATTGGATTAAAGTGGATTGTGTTGGATTGTGTTGCGTCATAGCCGTGGCACTCTCTCTCTCCGCGGTCTCCTCTCCTTTGGGCGCGCTGCGCATATAACCGGTGTGCCGCTCTCCGGCGGCCTTTCGGTCGACGGTTGCTCTCCGCTTGCGCTTGAACCCCCCTCAGCGTCTCATCACACCAGGGTTCCCGCGAGGGGAGGTGGGCGTTTTTTTTTTTTTTTTGCATACAGCGGCAGCCTGAGTCGACATACTAACCTTAGTTTTAGGTACCTGCCAATATAACGTCACGAAACATAAAATGGGGCGGGAGAATTGAACTTTTGGCTTAAATGGTTTAATTTCCCAGTGAATAAAGCCTCTTTCGCTGCCGGGGAAGCATTCAGCGTACTATAAAACATCAAATCTTTTAAATAAAACAAACTTGCATTTTGTCTTCAGGCTTCTTCAGTAACCAAGATCTTGTTACTTTATATCCCTGAATTATAGAAGGCGTCAACCCTCCTAGAAGTTTTTTTGAACAATTTTTAAGCACTTGTTTACGCCAGAACTGCTTTGAAAAGTGTTGCTCCCCTTGAGCATTTGTCAACAAAAACAAAACTATTTGCAAAATTTATTGCTAGTATTTCAAAGGTTGAGTATAAAGGAGGAGGCCTCACGTTGTAAGTGAGGACTATAAAGCAGTCTTCTACAAAATGACCGCATCAATGAACGAATGGTTCCAAAGCAGCGTACGAGGCAGCGTAAGATCAGATTCAAATCAAACCATTTATTTTTCCAGAGGTAATTCAGAAGAAGGCCGGACCAAATAATCGAAGCTACCCAAGCAGCAGAAATTGCCAAGCCCAAGCATGGCAATTCATCAGTGGCCAATGTGTCCGAGCTTGGCAATACCTCGGCCGCCAATATTGGCTGGTGTTTGGGAAAGGTGACAAGCCAACAATTGGACAAGCCCTGGATGGCCAATATTGGACAACGCTTGGCAAAGTATCTTGTTATGATAATGCCAATGGGTGGACCCCACGCTATTTTCATGCACATTTTTGGCTTTGTGGCCAGTCCTTATGACCAATGCTTATTTTATGAGTTGCCTCGCGGCCCGATTTCTGCTTTATACATGCCAGTATACAGGAAATTATTAAACGAGTGCGCATTATTTATTTAATGCGCACTCGTTAAATAATTTCCTGTACAATGGCATGTATAAAACAGAAATGGAACCGCGAGGCACAATAAGCAAACTGCATCAACTTTGCGAAGCAATTATAGATAAGTGACTTGCCAAAAACAATTGAGCAACACAACACACCGGGTCTCTCTGTGTAGCTTTTTTATTATGCACATCAAATATACGAGAAACCTGGCTTAACAGTGGCAAGAATACGAACACAAACATGAAAGCAAACACAAACACAACAGTCGAGAAAAAAATTTAAAAAGCGCTGCTCATGAAGCGCGAACCAATTATCATTCGTTTAACTGCTTGAGATGCCTACAAAACAGAAGCATTCAGGTAAATGAAAACAGGACCCTCATTCACGTTAATTCGCCGACGTGCCAAGATCACAATATGTTGTTGAACAGCACTATAGCCCAGCTTGGAAAGCTTGTCACTGCTGCACCCGCCACTTGTCCACGGGAAACACCTGTGCGTCGTAGCGCCTGTAATAAGTAAAAAAAAATAGTTCACTATAATGCAAAATTCACGCTGCTTACTAAATACAGCACCTATACAAGCCTTACCACATGTCCGTGTGAAAATATTCAGCCTAAAGTTCTAGCTTGTTAACACTCGCTATGAAACATAAAACGTACTGCACTATTCATTTTTCAATACTGCGTTTTACGGTAGCAGTTACTTGGCTCGTTCTTGAGAAAACAGTCCGGAATTTCACCGAAAATGGGCTTCACTCGTATTGCAGTCGCGCAAGGTAATATAAAAAGTACAATAGACAAAGCAACACGCCAGCGGTTCCGTGAAATTTTGTTGTGCCTTCGCTCACTTCTGCCCCGTCAGACGCGCAAGACGCGAACGGAACCGACGGAGCGACGGAGAAGCCCAGCGGTAGTGCAATTACTTTGTCGCTCGACAATACCTTTACGTTGCCCAAGAAAATAATGAAATGAAAGCTTCATTAATAGGTAGAGTTTAATTAAGCCAGCTTAATACATCCGCAACTCTTATACTGCACACGAGTCTTGCTTCAACGCATGCTGAACGTCGAGAACCTGCAGTCCATGGGAGCACGGCTGCTTGTTCGGAAAACACAAAGCCGGAAAAAGGATAGCTAGAACTGGCGTCACACAATTGGAAGCACATGTATGTGACCACTTTTTTCTTCGCAAGAACCAACAACACTAAGCAGCACTCGCGAGCGCCAGTTATAAACGACAGCTGAAGTTTTGGCGGGAACGAGCGCGAGCACTCCCGCACCGCGAAAAAATGAAATAGTGACTTACGTTTTCAGCGGCGGCCGTAGCAGGCAAACGATGTTATTACACCAGTCAGGTATACTCCACACAGCCACCGACACCAAAACGCACCTCACAGACACGTAGAGGAGTACTACCAGTACTACCGCAGTTTCAATGCCACAAAAGAGACGGAGCCGTCGGTGCAACGCGCCGGTCCACAGGCCCCGCCGCGGGTTCAAAGAACGCGCAAAGGCACAACGCTGAAGTAGTTCGACGTTCACCGTTGCGTTAGGACACACAAATGACCAATTCCTACTGAACGTTTAACACTCTCTCTCACGCTGTTTTGAATAAGCTGCACGTTAGTTTAAGTACGCTTTGTTTCGTGGCACGGTGCTGTGGCTCTTTAGGTAACTACTTTTTGCTGCGTTTTGGCCTGTTCACTGCGCTCTAACCGTCGTAATCTGTCATGTTGGGGAACCGCCGCCACCGCCGCGGGCAACGACCGCAGTGCTGCCCTCGAGTGGTGCTGCTTGCGCGCCGGGTGCGCATGTATACACGCAAAATAACGCACACGAGTGCTCTACAGTGAGACTTCATGCAACAATATGCAACAACAGGCAAGGCTGTCGGCATTTACATCTGCCAATACTTTTTATTTAAATGTGCTACTTGACACAAGCGTGAAAATGATTTGGAACTACTTTTTTAAATGCAGAGCATTTCAGTAACTCACGATGTCACCCGCGTTGGCGTCCGTAGTCCGCACGCTCACTGCGCATTCGCGTCGAGTCGAGGCGATAGCGAACTCTCTCGCGAGGGGCATTGGATTGGATTCGAACACACTCTCGTGAGGGGCATTGGATTGGATTCGATTGGATTGGCTTGGATTGGCTTGGCTTGGCTTGGATTGGATTGGATTCGATTTGGATTGGATTGGATTAAAGTGGATTGTGTTGGATTGTGTTGCGTCATACCCGCGGCACGTTGCGTCATAGCCGCGGCAGACGCGCTGGGGCCGGCGCATGTGCTGTACTCTCTCTTCCGCGGTTTCCTCTCCTTCTAGCGCGGCGCATATAACCGGTGTGCCGTTCTCCGGCGAAGCAACATCCGCGCTTGGCTCAAACACCTAGAGTCCACGCCGCTTTACAAGTACGCCAACGTCGTCGACTGGGACCGGCTTACGCAGTCCCCTCAACGTAAATAAGCGGCGGAGCGCGCGTTCGGAATTCAGTTAAGGGCGTCCATGCTTGGCTTTCGCTTGACGTGACGCTTTGCTTGACTCGAGTAGATGCGACGCATTTACTCGAGTTCCCCCCGTGGGAAGATGCGGGCGGCTTTTGATGTGCGCTGCGCGTGAAAACAAATTCAAAAACACGCAAACTTCAGTAATATTTTGAGTGAACTTGAGTGGTCATTCAACTAACAAGAAAATGCCAAGACGTGCGTAAAGGCACTCATAAATACATGCGTCACATATAGGCTACTACTCTTCATAAAATTTTATGATCAAAAATTACGTCTGAATGAGCGCGCTGTCCAGTGTGATTTTTTGCAGGCCGGTCGTATAGCGCTCGTTGTCCACGAATGGCTTTTGCGTACAGGCCGGCGTCTGGCCAATCTATCGGCTGTCCAGTGTGATTTTTTGCGCACCGGCCAATGCGTGTCCTCAAGGCCGGTCGTATAGCGCTCGTTGTCCACGAATGGCCTTTGCGTACAGGCCGGCGTCTGGCCAAGCTATCGGAAGCCAAAGGGAAGCCAAGGGGCGTCCAATGATTGGCTATCGGCCAATGCTGCTTAGGTAGTCCACCTGACGTAGTGATAGGTGACAACGTGACCTTATTTAAAGGGACCGTGCAGACGAAATACAAGTTCGTTTTATTCGAAAGAGTGGGTGTTTTACAGAGCCCCCCAGCATTTGTCCGGCTGCAGGTGCTGCTTTATTATCTGAAAAATCAATCAATTTAAGGTAAAATTTTGATTCTCCCCCCAAATTCTGTGTTTCGTGACATTTGCTATGACGTGAGAACGACACGTCTTCCAGCAATTGTTAGTACGCCGTTTAGTCTGCAGCGGACTGGGAACGTCTTGTTTACCGTCAGTCCTCCTAGATGGCGCCACAGTACAGCGCAGGACCTCTGTCCGCTTTTGCTTTGTTTCTGACCGTATGTGCCCCTGACTTGTTTTTGTTACGGTTGGAAGTAATCGTTTCGTGAAACATTAGGTATGTTCGAAAAACACGGTCACGTAAGACAACGTCGCTTACGCTGATCGGCCAGTATCGTGTGATGCAACCCCAATGCGCCGGACTGCTGTGCAGCTATAACAAGCAGAGTGCGTGCAAGAACACAATTTTGGTGCAGTTTCTCTCAAACTCGTTTATTTGACACTTCTATGTACAAACATGCTTAGAAAAAAAGAATATTCTCGAACAAACAAGGGAAGTGCGAAAACTTGGTTGTCCCCGATCGGGGACTGTGGGACTCAACGGGTGTGAAATTCCAAGAAGCAGTTGCGGTTTTGCAGGCACAGAAATATACCGCACTTCAAGCACTTCACTCTTGATTTTCCACTGCAGCCTGGATTTCGGCACCTGTTGTGGGATCCAAGCTTTTGTTGCTCGGGAAAATGCCCCATCATGTCATACCGAACATCATTAGGGGGGAGAGCAGTGACCTTGCCTCTCTTTGTTGCACTTGCTTGCGCATCTTCCTCGTCACTGTCGACTTCGGCCTCTCTCAACCTTTTGAATCGTGGCGCCGTTTCTGCTTTGATCAAAGCAATGGCAATGTCCATTTTGAACGTCAAGAGGTCAAGCCTTTGCTGCTTCGGTGTCGCACTTTGCTCACAAAGCCTCTGGTACTCAATCCACCCATTTCAGCAGGCCATGTCGAGGAATTGTGCAAACACGCGAACCGTCCACTTTTTTGTTCGCATCGAGATGCGATAGTACGAAACAAAACGGTCAATCAAGTCGACTCCCCCCATGAATTGATTGTACTCCGCTACAGCATCCGGTTGCGGCACTTTGACCTTCTTTTTCTCGTCTTTCGACCATCTCTGGCAGCTTCCTTCTGGTGCAACGCCAAATGCAGTGGACAAAACTAGGGCGGATTTGTTGTCTTTCCATTTCACAAGGCACATTTTGCCGTCACTGCGTACTTTGCAGTCTGAGTCTTCGCGCTTCATGTCCCGGTCTTGTGACATTACAAGTGCCACACCTCCAGTCCGGTTGGCCATCACTGTTCCGGTCAGAAAGATGCTTTTTTCGACCAGGCGCTCAGCAATCTTCACACCTGTGAAATAGCGATCGGTAAATAGGAAAGTATCTCGATCCCTATTCAGCGTTTCAACAAGCTTCTTGATGATACTTCCTCCAAGTCCAAACTCCCGCATGTCTTCCACATTGACTGTACCCTTGCCAGCATAGATAGCAAAGTCCAGAACCAAGCCATCTGGGGATGCCATTACGAAGTTTTTGAGACCCACGGGATTTGGCTTGGAAGGAACGCATTGCCGCACAGGGCATCTTCCGGTAAAAGGAACCATTTGTTCATCGATCGACACCTCACGAGACCGAGGTAACTCCAGGCAGGCATTTCTGAACGAGGTCAGAATGGGCTTTACCAGAACGAGCCTGTTTTCCTCCCGCTCTTTCGGAGTGATCGAAAGCTTATTCACAAAGTGAACGTAACTCCTCAGCTCAAAAAACCTGTTTCGGGGCATCGCTTGCGCAACCAAGTCTACTCTAAACATCCGCGACCAGTAAAGTCTGACCCTCGGAAGCTTGAGAATCCCCATGACAATGTGGATACCCACAAAAATCTTCAGTTCTTTGGCGTCCGTTTGAACAGACTTCCCTCTTACTTGCACAGAGTACAGGTTCGTCTGAAATGCACATTCCTCCCAGAATTCTTCAGGAAAGTATTTCAAGAAATACTTCAATGGAGTGTCGGGGTTTTCGCATTCTTGACTGAGCACTTCGTCTTCTATTGTCAAGGCAGGAAACCTAAATGAAAAGTAAAGACGACGCATTCATACGCAAAGTTTTATCCTGTTACACTCCAATTGCCTTTTTTTTCAACCTATGGCTAGTATAGAAAGGCAAAAATACTTACGTTCCGCTGCTCCACTTCAGTGCAGTGTGTCCTCCTCGTCGTACGGGATTTGTGTCCTCGGGGCTGTCATCCATTTCTGACTCCGAATCGCAATCTTCTTGAAGATCTTTAGCGACACTGTCGATGTCTTCAGAATCTGATAGATCGGCATCACTTTCGTCAAGAAGAGCGTGGATCTCGTCGTCCGTCAAGTACCTCGCTGAAAGCGACAAAGTAGTAATTAGGACCCACTGTCCCCGTTCGGGGACACAGATTTTATTTCCGCCTCACAAAAAACTTCAGCAATGTACGCCGCGCAAAGCTAACTCAAACTGTGCGGGAACACTTGAAATAGCTCTAAAATTTTCCAATTGCAATTTAGGCGAAAAATGTCGAGGAAAATTAAAAGTACTTTCGACGAGGTCGGCAGTGTGCGCTGTGCGTGGGAGATTCCATTTTGAAGCGCGCTTTGCTCGGATTTCGCTTAAGGTCCCTAAAATTTCTTTCAGGGACCTTAATTTCGCTGGACTAGGAGCGCCACCTCTCGGAGGTTAGACAAAGCAGTACCTACTGAGGCGGCAAATTCAAACTTTGAGTTAAAATGCGCGCTTGCTGAATCTTTGCACCCAATCGGCCTACTGTCCCCGATCGGGGACGTAGGGACTGAAGAGGGTAGGAACAGCTGTGCGCAGTGGTACTTCTATGTTTACGTGTAGTTTCGTAACTTGCGTTGATTACCCAACCGCTATTACTGCTATAAAATGAATATGTATTACATTTAAGCAAAAAAAATAGCGCGTTCTGAAAGCTTATACGCCCTGCCTAACTTGTTTTTGCTTTTGCCTGCCTCAGCCAATCTCACAGCTCCGCATATTACGTCATAGCTTCTAGTGCGGGAAATGAGCTAGGGAGTCGCATGGCCATTCCCCCCTTTTCCTAATTATGTAGCTTATTTGAGTGAAGTTTGCGTTAAAAGTGGTGTCACTATGATTCTGGTGAGACAATCTTTCGGATGAACCAATCTTGTGTTTGGCTCATCCGAAAAAATATTCATCCCAAACATTCATCCCGTTTTCTGCGGCGTGCACTTGCAGCTGCCCATCAAGGACCACTGCACAAAGGACGCCAGTCGGCTTTCCAGTAGGTCCATGTCGAGGTCTGTTCGATGCAGCAGCACGGTGTTGAAGGTCAGGTTGACGGCCATGGCGCCGGATGTGCAGGGTAGACGAACTTGTCTTGCCGCTTCGCACAAACGCCACCAAGAATACCACGAAACTTAAGCCTGCTGCACGCTAAGGCCACGGAGCAAGAATATATAGGGGCGAAACGCCCCATTGCGGCAACCGCGGACAAGCGACCGGATATGGACGAAATGATAGCGGCCGCAATTCATACCGTGGCTGTGCAATGAAATGCCGAATTGTGGCGGCCGCGCAGTTCTTAACCTATCACGAGCGCTTGTGCCGCGCTGGAAAGCCTCGTGCGATTCCCCTCCTGTTTTGTTTTTGCCCCGTGACAACGCAAGGTCATCAAGTGCGATCTCTACTACTCTGCTCCGTGCCTCATAGCGCGAAGTGGCTTCGGCGACGAACAAAACACAAACTTTTCTTGAATATGCAGCGATTAACCACTGCATACCCCACGGGAAATCTTGGGTACAAACGGAAGAGCCCGCCTGCACATTTATCTCATGCGTGCTTGTACCTTGCCTTGAGCTGTTAGATTAAGTTGGCTTTTCCGCATGCCGCTTAAGCTGTGTAATAAAGCCACACAGGGATAAACTTGTAAGAAACTTTTCTGATGCAAAGCAGCTCATTCGTGGTGTTTAAGTAACGCTTAAGAACTTAAGGCACATTTTTTTTTGCAATGAGATTTTAAAAGTTTTACACCCCTTATCCTGCCCGGCTTTTTTTGTTATTACAGGCGGTTTCAGTATGTAGACACAGGAAAATGAAGCATGTGTGACAAATTACGCCTGCTGGTGGACCTTCCTTTCCTTTTTTTCTTGTCATAAATTAATTCATTCATATATAAATCTTTTATCAGCCGCATAATGTCACAGGTAATGCAGCTGATGCAATGCTTTTTTTCATCACGGTTTGTATTGTGCATTGAACGTTTCTTACCAAGCTCCGAAGACTCCTCTGGGCAATTTAACGTCACGAATGGTAAAAAAAATTGTCTGCGGAAGCAATGCCCATCTTCTCATTCTTGTCATTTCCTAGTTTATGAGAGCTGCTGTAGCCAACCATTGTATGTTACATTTATAAACAACAAAATGCAGGGAAAACACCGTCTCCAAGCAGGAGGACAGCTATCAATAAGAATTTGCTTTCAGTTTCAAATGTGGTGTGTTCCCCAATTGGCAGGGCAACGGCTATTATTTCCAAGCAACATAAGATGCCCATAATTTTGCTCAAGTATATATTTATTTATTTGAATACCCTAAAGGCCCCGAGAGGCATTACATAGGGGGGGATACTATCCATACAATGCATATGTCAACACGCATAAAAAAGACCGCACTGAGAGAACAGACAACTGGGCAAAAGAAACATTCGTAAAAAAAAAGGAAGGAAAAAAAAGAAGAAGAACAAGAAGCGACACGGAGTTACCACACAGCGCATCTCATACCCGCAGTACATTCCAATGCCAAGAAGTACACATGGCAGCCGAATATCAACGCTGCACTGGCACACAAGATACAACAGGGCACACAAGAAGTATCACTCGGAACTTTCCACATTCAGAAATTTGCGCAGAGCAGATTGGAAGTTAGACGGGTCATACACCGCTACAATCTCGCGGGGTAGCTCGTTCCACTCGCTTACGGATAGCAGAAAAGGGGAATTTTGGTACTTTTTGGTTCTTGCGAATATGGGCGAGACTTTACGATCATGGTCAGTGCGATTGGACACATAATGGGCTGGAAAAATATGAGCACACGAAAAAGATGTAATACCATGATAAAGAGAGTGAAAAAAGGTCAAACGGAAGAATTTACGACGAGTGCTAAGGTCTGGAAGATTAAGAATCTGTTTTAATGCCGATACACTTTGGTATGGCGAGTACGAGCGCAGAATGAACCGGGCAGCCTTATTTTGAATGGACTCGATACAGTCGGACAGAATAGCTGTGTGAGGGTTCCAAATAATAGAAGCATAGTCGAGGGTTGTACGGATGAGGGAAATGTATGCTCCAAGTCTGGTGACATGGTTTGCAAGATATAAACGGCGCTTCAGAAAGCCAAGTTTTTTTAGTGCCTTGTTTGTTATGTGCTCAATATGCATGGTCCAGTTTAAATCAGGAGTAAATATCACACCTAGATACTTGAAAGAATGGGTTCGTTCAATTGTTGAACTGCATAACGTGTATTGATGAAATGGAGTATTTAGCTTCGAAGAAAATGTCATTACCTTAGTTTTCTCGGTATTAATTTCCATTTTCCACACGTGGCACCATTCTGCGAGGGTATTTATATCACTTTGTAAAATAGCTATGTCATCGGTGGTAGTGATCTGCCTATAAATTATACAATCATCGGCAAATAGCCGTATTGTTGATGTTATATTGTTCGCAATGTCATTAATATATATCAGGAATAATAAAGGCCCTAAAACTGATCCTTGAGGTACTCCTGACCTAACACAACAAACTCATAGACTCATAGGCGGTCACATGCGGATAAAATTATTCTGGGCTATCTTCATTCGTTCACTGCAACTCGTCCGCGGTCATAGTTGTCATGCAGGGTGTGATGCTTAGCATGATGAAAATCGGAATACGTCTACTTTGTTGGACTCATAATGCGTCTAATCACAATATGTCTACTCATGAATGCCTAAATAACTAATCATTCAGAAAAAATAGCTTAAAACGAGCTGAAAAAAACGAAGCCTCCTGCCCATTTCACCCTAATAAAAAGAAGAGAAGATGAAACTGCTATTTTACATTGTTTGCAGGTTATTCACAAATAAGTCTCCTGCAAAGGGTTCAAGACAGGCTGTTATTTCTTGCACTTTCAAGGAGGCATCAACGCTGCTATTGTTTTGCAGTATAACGCAAATTTTATTACGTCACTTCCTCACCTTCAATTGGCATTGTTCCTTCTGGGTGACCTGTAAACCCAAAGCACAAAAATATACAGGTCAAAACTCAGTACTTTTGTTTTGTTCTTTTTCGTTTTGTGTTAATATTTTTTTCCTATGGCACAATGCCATTCTCGAAACCAACTTTCCTGAACAAACCGATTGAGCACAATTTTTCTTCGATTATGCACTTCGATTAGTTCGATAATCCAATAGTTCGATATAGCCGAACCCGCTTATAACGAGCTGATCGTTACGAGTTCGCAATCAGCGGGAGCCCTGCCCCCTACCCAACTCCACCATCCCCGCATGCAGAAACGAACAGTAAAGTAGCCATTACCACACCCAAAATAATCCATCTATTGCAAGTAATAAAGCTACTTTCTGCCCCAATTGTCTACTTTGCAAAAAAAAAAAAAAGCGGTGATTTTTGTTTTCACTTTCGTTTTGGCGGCTTCAACTAGCATAGCATTCTCTACACGAAATATTGTTTGCACTAGTTCGAGTCCGCGTCCTCAAAAATCGAAGAAGCATTGGCGGAGCACATCGACTGCCGAAAGCGCTTCATTACAAGCGTCGGACGGCTTTCACTTGTGACATCATCGGGAACATTGGCGAGCTCTTCCCACAGTTCACCAATGCTGCTGTCTTGGTCCGAACTCGCTGACTGTGCGGGTTTCATCGTTAGTCCCGCGCGTCCGAAACAGTTACGGAAAGTGTCGGGCGTCACGTCGCTCCGTGCGAGGCGCAATGTCTCAGTCGCGGCTCTTGCTCCGTGGTCGCGGCCAATCCACATCTCAATCGCCGCTTCGAGACCATGCATTTCGGCGGCCATTCTAGGCGCACAGAGTTCGATATATCCAATGTGAACTTCGTTATAAGGAATAAGTTTCCCATGTGTTTCCGTAACTGAAATATTTTGGTTCGATATGTGGCATAATTCGCTCTATCCGGGTTCGTTATAGCCGGGTTTGACTAAATTACATGAAATGGGTGCACAATACTTTTTGAGTGTATATAAATGTGGCTTAGAAATTTCTTTATGTTTTCAAGCAGCCAGTTTTCAATGCAAGTCACAGAAAATGGGGCCAAATTCCGTTGCTGCAGAACCGCACGTGACCACACCATATGAGGTGTTGTCGAATGTTTTAAAAATCGTATGTTAGCCCCTCAGGGACCACATCACATGTAGTGACTACCACTATCTTTGCCTCAGCATTATAAATTGATGGGAACCTTTCTCATGCTCGGTTAAAAGTGATTTCCTTTTTTGTTGTTGTTTTGTGCGGTGCGCAGTAAGCGCTACTTTTTTGTAGGGAAAAGGAACTGCCACCCAAAGAAACTCGCTTCTGTTAAAAAAGGGCACTTCATAAGATAAGAATCATATACTACACAATGGGAACATATAAATGTTAAAATGCAAAAATCGAAGAGCCATATACCCAAAGAACCAATAAAATGTTCCACTGGGTGGATTGGTTCACAATACACAAATAAAGGAGTGCTTCAAGGAGAAAGGATGCGAAATCCTCTCAATGCGAAAGCTGCCGGAAGTGCAGAGCAGTGGTTCGCCATAATGCGCTGTAGCGCCGTTATCCGCTCACTGCTGCCACCTAATGCAATTCAAATTTCCCGCCTTGTCAGTGCTCGCGCGCCCCCTGCGTGAAAGAACGCCAGCCGGCATTATGTCCTTTTTGTGTTTTGCTTTCCTCCCTTACATGCCGGCGTTGTACTGCCACTTTTCTTCGCTTACTATCGTAAAAACCAACCCAAGGAGCGTTCCGAACTAAATGAAAGCGGGTGCTGCCCGTTAATTACATATATTTTGGCTCAAATGTACCTGCAGTTTTCTTTGCGCTAAAAATACGGGGAGATGTATGACAAGCACCAGCGGTTCACGAGTTTCGAACAGCTGTGAACATTTAAACCGCTTTGTTTTCGAAGCATCTGGCTCTCTGCGGGACGCCCTACGACGGTACGCCGGGCTCTATATATATACTTGGGTCCGTTATCTCGCTGCGCCGCCTGATCTGGGCAGACGCTTGGCATCGAGCGTTACACTGAGCTACGACGACAACGCGAGCTCCTGACCTAAAGTTCTCTGCACTTAAAAGGGCAAGAGTGGCTTTCTGGTCTTTTTCACTACAACCTGAAACGATGTTTTGGCTCTGAGGATTAAGTACACTATTAATACGGTACTAGAAAGCGTCCAAGCAGCATCGCTGACATCCTAGCCCCCTCTCCTGCCGTTACTGATAGTTTTATATATTTTACTTTTAGATGCAGAGCATCTGATTCACTCGCCTTGTCCCTCCGGCGTCGTCGTCGTCGTCGGCGTTGTCCACCCCTCCCCCATTCTCCTCGCCGCGCCAGCTGCGCTCTCCGCCGCTCACCCCCTCTCCTCTCCGATAGCGAACACTCTCTGGCGAGGGGCATTGGATTGGATTGGATTGGATTGGATTGGCTTGGCTTGGATTGGATTGGATTGGATTTGGATTGGATTGGATTAAAGTGGATTGTGTTGGATTGTGTTGCGTCATAGCCGCAGCACGTTGCGTCATAGCCGCGGCAGACGCGCTGGGGCCGGCGCATGTGCAGTACTCTCTCTTCCGCGATTTCCTCTCCTTCGGGCGCGCTGCGCATATAATCGGTGTGCCGTTCTCCGGCGAAGCAACATCATCGCTTGGCTCAAACACCTAGAGTCCACGCCGCTTTACAAGTACGCCAACGTCGTCATCGACTGGGACCGGCTTACGCAGTCCCCTCAACGTTATGCGCGCTATAAAACGCGGTACCTTCGCCGCTGCGCCTATGCGTCGCATCTACACAGGGGTTCCCGCGAGGGGAGGTGGGAGTTTTTGGATCAAAGGAGTGTTTGTCCTTGTGCGTTACCCCACTTGTAACAATGCATGCAACGACCTTAACCAAGGCGAGGGGAGACGCGTTGAAGGCATCAAATAGGTGTCCGCACCGTTCAGTTGCATGGGGTGGCTGTTTAAATGAACTAGATACCTCGCAACATACATGCATGCTCGCGCAACAGCTCGCTTAGAGTTGCTTATCGAGAAACTCTAGGTGAGCTAGAGAAGCTGGTGAAAGAAAAAAAAAGCAGCATCTCCACTCCGCGGATGATGGCGAGGGTGCGGTGTAGGGGGACTCGGAATGACATCCAAGTTGCGCCCCGAGTGACATCTGATTTGCGCCCCAACCATCATTCGATATGAGCCGTGAGTTGCACCTTGATTATTCCCTAAATCGATTGATGGTGGTGTGCGCACGTATGGACTCGGACGGACATTGGGAGGTCCCAATGTACTTCGCACAGTTACAGGTGAGCGAGTAAGCCGTTTGACTCTCTGGTACTAAGTCACGGTCGTAGCCCAGTGGGTAAGACGACTGACACTAACCCTGTCTGGTCTATCAGACACAGGCTCTGATCCTGCCAGTGCCTGTGCGATTTTTTGCGATTGTAAAGGCTGTGCGCACGGACGGGGACGGACATTGTGAGGTCTTAAGGTACTCCGCACCTAATATAAGCGCGCCGGTCGATGCGAGTATCTTGCTAAACATCAGTAAAGCAAGCGCTATGGAAAACCAACGCCCAGTGATACGTACCTTTAGATTGGGCAAGTCTTGAGCCACTTCGGCGTGTTGACGCCTCGATCAGGAAGTTCGCACGCAAGCTTGACGGTACTGGCGCAAATCTTGTGTATCGGTCCGGCCCGGTATTCAAGACGTGCGCTTTATTGCCGTGATTTGGTTCATCAAGATTGATGGGATCGATCTATGGATGGGTCCGTTGGTCAGTCAAAACTCATAAGCGGTGAAAAGCAGCCATGCCGCCCCTTCGAACGCCTGAGTGTACGTAAAAACATAAAAAAAGTGTTTATGGGAGCGCGAATACATGGCGCCATATCGGTGGTGTGTATAAAAATCTCCGGTGGGACTTCACTACGTAGTACATATAACATCGTCTTTTGTTAACGAAAGATGGCCACGCAATTTTCGGTGTCTATAAAGGAGAGTCCACCATATCCCCACTAATATTCATGCAGGGAGACCGTTGACAGCCTTCACAAGCGGTGTGACCTGTGCTTGGCGTAGGTCATCGCACTGTATCCTGCGTGACACAGGGAAGCAGGCGCCTATACGGGACTCCTGCGATTCTCAGCTTATGGGCTTTTATTTCGCACTCATCCAAAGCGAGCTAGTAGAATTGTTTACCCAAGAGATTACCCCGTTTTGCGGGCTCCAAACACTTCGAGACGTTGCGCCGTGCACGGTTTACCACGAAACGATTTTTTCGTGTGTGTTTAGGAACGCCCGCGTTTTAGCAAAAATTGGGAGGAGCTCCGTGGCGCCACGGCACCGTGTTACGTCTCTTCCCGCGGCACACGTAGAGCCCTGTGTAAATAGAGGTCATAAAAGCAATATATACCCCTGCGTTATTCAGGAGAGCTAGCCTACCTCTGATAACTTGCTCAACGCCATTCTGAACCGAATTACAGTTCTCTCTCTCTCTTTCTCTCTCTCTCTCTCTGACACACACACACACACACACACACACACACACACACACCCACAAGCACACGCGCACGCGCACGCGCACGCGCATGCACGCACGCGCCCACACGCACGCACACACACGCATGCGCACGCGCACGCACACGCACACGCGTGGACGAACGCACGCGCACGCGCGCACGCACGTATGTGTGCGCGCGTTAGTCAATTACGTGTGTCAATAGTTTCAGTCAATTGTGTGTTAGTTGTGTCAATTACGTGTGTCAATAGTGTGCTAATCAATTATACGTTAGTCAATAGTTAGTCAATTACGGGTGTACGTGCGCGTGCGCGCGCGCGCGCGCGCATGTGTATGTGTGTGTGTATCTGTGGTGCGTGCGTGCGTGCGTGCGTGCGCGCGCGCGCACACGCCCTCCCGCATTCACGCACCACAGACACAAACACACACACAAACACACACATACAGACACGCGCGCGCGCATGTGCACCCGCACGCACACAAGCAATTCACTAACTATCCCACACAACAACGTGAACGGTGGAATCACAGTGGAGGTAATTAAAAAAGAGTAACCAGCGTGTTGACTCTAAGCTGGCATTCAGGAGGCGGAACACAGTCCTGTTTATTGGCAGCCGATTTTGTATGCCGCTCTTCTCTGTGTGACATCATAAGAAAAGCACAAGAGAGTGGCCCCTGAATCACGAATGTTCCGTAAGTATTTCTTATTACCTAGCTTAGTTGTTTAAAGCCTGCGTCAAATTAAAAATCAAGGTTGAATCTTTTCGTCATGTTCCCTTCCCAAAAGCGAAATATCCCATCGTTTCGAAGCCGGAATGATAGGAACCCGAGCGGTATCCAAAGATTTATTGCTCACTTGCTCCGTTGTCATGGCATCTTGCATATAACTCAACTAGGCGAAATTGAAGATACTCTGTTCCAAATTATATATTCTTGAATTGAAAGAATCTTTTACAACGGCGCTCTCCTTTGCGTATAAGCAACATTCGGATGCCTTCAAGCAATGAAACTGGAGCCACTGGCCGCCAGCGCCTAGAAAAAGAAATAATTAAAGCCGGACGAGAACGAGCTGGCGCGAGCAATAAAGTCGATCACATCTAATAATATAATGGGTCTGTTTTCATCAACTTCTGTAAGCTACGAGATTCGAACCCGTCGAAGCTCCGTTCGAATCCCACCTGTCCTTCGCCAGTGATCGGGAATGAAAGATGTAAAGTATTCTGCATTAGAGCACTTTGAAGAGTCATAGTGCGACCACAATATGATATTCTCTGTCTCTATCTATCTATATCTCTCTCTTTCTCTCACTCCTCGCGTGCAGAGCAGTTAATTCCAGAATGCCAATATTTACGCAGGAAATACCTGAAGATCTATTGCACCGTCGCTCTGGCCTCGCTGTTTACCAGCGCAATGTCTTCTGTCTTGAGCCGCACCCAAAATCGTGCCAACTCGTTCCTCGTCGACTATTTCCGCAGGCAAGTAGTCTGTACTTTGCTTCACCGCATTTTAGTTGAACATTTCAGAGGAGCTCAGAACTGCAGAAAGTTAGGGCTGTTATTGTTGCAAAGATTTATTGAGATAAAGGAAATGGAGATGGGGAAAAGAAAGGGTTAAGCGGTGGGTTGCCATCCTAGTCCAGCAGGCCACGTACTTTCGTACCCGCACTATACAGAGAGATCCGGGACTCTTGGTGGCCCGGCCGGCTTCGGCGCAGCAAGCTCTCCGACCTCTCCACGGAGGAGGGAAAGGAAGAAAGCGGGACCGTGTAATCCAAAGTGCGACGTGCGGGAGCAGTCTAGTGGTACGTGGTTCGTGAGATCCTGTAACGTGAGGGCGATGATAGTAAGTGTGGATTTGCAGTCAGGGTCAGGTCCACTGTCGAAAGAGAGGGGTGGGGAGGGGGTGCATGACCTCAGGTCGCAGAACGGTGTGTCGTATCCCCCTTCTGGAAATGCCCCGTATATGAGGTCGCAGGCGGTGGCATAAGGGATGTATGGGCAGGCATCCGTACTATATTAGTCTGGGGCAGCTCAGGCCATTGTGAGAGTTTTTTCGCTACGGAAGTCGATATATCCTGAAGCAAAGAGCCGGCAGGCCACTTGCGAGTTGGTCAGTACGGTGATGCAGGAGGAAGGGTCGTGTGTTAATGCCGGGGCAATGGCTGCTTCTTCAGTATCAGGCGAATTGTATGGCAGAACTACACTACGGGTGTCTGAAACTAAGGGTACGTCGCACGGTTTCCTGAAAGGGAAAGGACTTGAAGCAATGACAGTCTCCAGTTCCGCAACAAAATGTGTTAAATAAGCTATAATTCAAAGGAATTATGAATTTTAGGCAAGCCTATACTTTTAAGATGTGCATTCCCCCGCAAATAATGTCAGACTACCATCTGATAGCCTACGTACAAATAGCCATGTGTACGTTGCCTTTTCAAAAATATATTTTTATTATGGGCATACACTTTTTCTTCTTGCTATTTTCAACTGATAAAACTCGTTTTGGAGGCTCCGGCCGGCAGCCAGACATTCTTGAGGGCCGAACTTCCTTTACATCGCCCTTGAAATTTGTTTTCTTCCAGGCAAAACACCTTGGATGTGGTGAACCGCTGCACCTGCGGTACATCCTTCACTGCGCAAAAAAAAAAAAAAATGGGCGGTAGCCGTTCGAACCTGAAACGGGGAAAGTGGGTGGTGAAACAACAACTAAAAAAATTGCGCCAATCCACCCCGTGAATGTGGTTGGAAAGCAAAGCTGTAAACGATTAACCATGCGACGTCACTTAAATTCAGTCACATCGCTCTACAAATAGTAAAACCAGAGAGAAAAGAAATGCACTTAACCACACCATTTATTACTTCAAAGAGATATTCTTGGTAAGGTTAAATCAATGCATGATGCATGAACGGTGTTTGATTGAGTTGTATTAGTGTAGCACAAGAGTGGAAACTTTTTTATAAAATTAAAGTAAGCTCCAAACCGGCGTTAGGCGATCTGACTTCTCCGTCTCTGCGCCGCGGCCGGAGGCGACGAGGTTTCCGGCAAAGAATGAGGAGGAGCGGGAGGAAGAAATACTTCTGTTCAGATTTCTGAACGGCCCAGAGTGCAGCCCTGGGGAGTGATTCCTTCTTCTGTGGGGCCCATATGCAGTCCGCGCGGCCTGTGTTCGGTCCCCCCACTGAAGCTGGGTAGGTAGAGAGGGCCTGGACAGCAGCATCTCCCATTGCTCTAGTTGGGTAGTTGACGGAAAGAGAGGAGGGTTCTAAGGGCTAAAGTCGCACACCCCGATTACGGGGCGGAGTGTTCCTACTTCTGAGCGAAATTTACATTCAGCGTCGTAGCGATTCGGATACATTAAGTGAAGACGCGTAGGCTATGAGATTGTATGAGCCGTTGGGTAGTTTGTTGTTCTCTGGAAAGGTCAGGGTAAGGCGAAGGTATGGTCTGTCTCAGAAGGCGATAATGCTGGGTTATCTCCCTGAACGTGACAAGCAGGTGACTGTCCTCGTGCAGCTCCATAACACGGGAGGTAAAAGCGCAGGCTTGTTGGGTGGGCGCATTTGTTGCCCTCCAATTAAGCGTGAGGGGGTGTCCAGATAAGCTGAATGGAACCGTTTGGGGAGTAGTTTTTTAGCACGCGCAGTGTAGGTCAGGACACCCAACCCGACTGGTAATTCCAGCAGGCTTGCTAGGAATCGGTGACTACCCTCCGAACCCTGGTTGAGTTAGAGCCAAGGTGATGGCTGCCTCTTCTGCTACCGTCATTTCTTATGTCCTAAGCGAGGTACACGCAAGGAGGTTGGTTCCGGAGGTAGCCACGATGATGGCGCATTGCTGCCCTCGATGATGATTATGATTTTGGGTTTAATGGCGCAAGGCCGACAAAGGCAAAGAGCGCCATGACAATGATGAAAGAGATTAGAAAGATTTGTAAAGGAAGAACTAGTTTAAAAAACTTTACTCAGGGGGTTGGTGTATAGGGCCATAATTAAAGTATAGTGAGTAGACTAAGATGTTTGGAGGCGTCTGTGTAGATAACTGCATGATCCCCACCGGGGGTGGTGTTTAGCGCTTGATCCCGTGCTTTTCGGTGACCCTCGTCATGTGAGGGGTTCATATTTCTAAGCAAAGGGAGTATCTTTAGTTTTAGTCGCGAAGAGTCTGGGAGTACGTCAAGCACAGTGTTGTACGGAACGGCGTTACAAGGAACGGCGTTCCTGGAACTAGTTCCTTTTTGGAGGAACGGAGGAACGCCACCGTTCCATTAAGGGTCGGTGGAACTGTAACAGTAACTCGTTACGTTTTTGAAGGAATGGCAGGTACGGCGTTCCTGCCGTTACATCGCTAGGATTTGGCTGTTTTTGATGCCAAGGCTCGAGTACAAAAATCCACAAAGCGCTACTGCATTTCTCTTCCTATAAGATGGTCAATTTGCCCACCCTTCAGCCGTACGTGCTTCCTCGAAGGTCAAAGGCAGAAGAATAACCACGCAGCAGGCCGCAGCTTGTGTTTGCTTTCATGCTGGTTCCTTGCGCGGCGTTCGACGGGTAGCCGCGAGAATGCTTTTCACCCTTCACCGTTTGTCTGGGGAGGCCAGAATGCGCGTCTGGCCGATAGAATTCTTCCCTGGCGGGGAAAGAATAGAGAGTTTTAGCAGTCCGTCCGTTCTGTCGTATGCGTTGTTACTCGGTTGACCGGGACCCGGCTGGGCACTTGGGCATTCGTCGCGGTAGGGGAATTAGTTCCGCGGGCCTGCCTTCGCCATGTCCGTGCCTCCGCACCCTTCCTACTCGCCCTTCCGCGCGCTCAAGAGCAGACCGGTCCCGGCCAACCCGGTAACAACGTAGCCAACGAAACTGACGGACTGCTAAACGGGGTCCGGACATTTCGGTGTCGGACATTTCGGTCCAGCACGTTTCGGTGTGGACATTTCTGTGCACGGACATTTTGGTGCACGACGTCTTGACCCAGCCATTTTGAGTGAGAGGATGTCCCAGGCGTTCTTTGAACATTTTAGCTTTAATATTGTAATTTCGTGACTTGATATGATTTTACGTTCGAGACTTGTGCTGGCGCCGCCGTTCATGGAAACGAACGCTAAACCCTGGCGGAGCATTGCCACGTGAAACCCAATTTCTGTAGCAGGTGGTAAAAATTAACGTTGTTATTTTGGATCCGTTCAACCATTTTTCTGTTATTTTAACATTCATGTGAACAAAAATAATACTTTAGGTGTTACCAAAGCGCTTTCCTTTCACTTCACCCATCGGTGCAAGACGCTGCTGCTTTTAGTCTATTCCTCCCCCGCTCCCCCGAGGAAAACTTCCGCAAAAAAACAACAAAAAAACGAGTTCGATTAGGCGCGTGTGCATTTCGGTTTAATTAATCTCTCAATCAATATCGCCTTCGTTGCATTCGGTGTCAGTTCTACCTTAAACTAACAAACCAGCCATCGCACTTACGGTGGCGTTACTTAGGGGAGGGGAAAGCTGAGCCCCGCCGGCAATCATCCCCCTAAGTAGAGAGAGAGGGGTGTCACTTGTGCTTCACCATTGCGTCGACTGGACTTCGAAAACTTGAAGGCGACTGTTGCCGCTCTCGTCACACTAGCCTATTCATTTTTTTTTGCTCCTTATAATGGGAGGAAGTGATGTATGCCTGGGGTGTCCATGATATGCGCGACTTGATGAGTTAATTCATAAGGGGGCGACTGAAGGCGCAGAAAGAGCGATTCCTGGAGTGGGGGCGCCGTCGATATGACCGCGACGCACGGAAGGGCGTAGCCAGCAAACGATAGTGGCCATTGTGTTCTCAGCGGCTTTTTGGGTGGCTTTTTGTGTCACATTATAGAGGTTTTGTGCGCCCATGGTGAATGTAAAGCTTTTTCTATGTTTTAAACGCGAAGTGTGCTATGTAATTGTTATGAATGTATCACCCAATTCCTGCAAAAGCCTCCACTAAGAGGCTAGCAGTATGTTCTAAATAAAAAATAAAAAATCACTGCGGTGACGCTTCGGAGACAACGAACTCCACCACGCATGTAGGAGTTTCAGGGGAAACCGAAAATAATGTGGCTGAAAAAGAAATCTGGTCGAGATTCGAGCGTACAGGCGGGAGGTGGGAGGGGGGGGGGGCTCTAGAACAAAGAATTAAAATGTGGTAAATGAAGGCTTGTAAACATTAAACGAAGGTTGGTTGTCCCGAACACAATGGCTGGATTTTGTATGCACAACCGCTACGCGCTTACAGCATTTAGGGCATTACAACCTGCGGCTGTTTTCCAAAATGCCCGTTTTTTCTCCCCGACAATATCCTAGACCAGTGTTCGCGAATTCATTTTAGCAAGGCAGCCCAGCCTACGTAATACTCTTCATAATGTTTTCTTCATTCTGATGGGCTAGCTAATGTTTGTTACTTTTTGGATATTGAAAGTGTGCATGTAATTTTTGTAATTTGAGGGTGTAATTTAAAAAAATACAAAAGAGGCGGTAGACCATCGTAAGCACGGGTAATTGTCTTAGCTAAAAAAGATCGAATATAAATTACAACCTCTCATAAATGAAAAAAAAAACGTGTGCTAAAGAATTCAATCGCCTGCATAACAGGTGCCCCAGGAAGAGGTATTAAACAAAAGTATAGAAATGTAGAATTTCTAAAAATACCTGGCAAAGATCGAACATGGCATCAATCAAAAAAATAAATTCACTGCTCCAGATTGTTGTCCATAACCCACGTTAAGCGGAAATAAAAATATAACGGCTGTCGCAAACAGGCAAGCTCCGGATAATTTGGTGGCCGAAATGGACACCGACATTTCCGCACCGAAATATCCGGCACCGAAATGTCCCCGAGCCGTCTGGAGTTTGTCCAGTGCTCCCTGAAAAAGTTCGCCTAGGGGCGTTTCTTTTGATTATCTTTATCTCCACGTAATCTGCTGCCGGTGGTGTTAATATTCTTATAATATACGTAGTTCGATGTGAGTTTTAAATGTCTCACTTAATTTCTACCAAGGATTATCCGACACTATATTTTAATTTAAAAACCTAATTTTAACGTCAATGTAACCACACGTTCCAACTTTCGAAGTGGAACTGGAACGCGTTCCTTTCGCAATAAAGGAACTTGTAACGGGAACTCGTTTCAAAACTGGCAAGGAACGAGGAACGAGCTTTCGTTCCTATTTTAGAGGAACGTGTACAACACTGGTCAAGCAGAGTGACATTCGGGGCTGCCCAGCCAATCTGGTGCGGTTACCCACCGAAGTTCTGAGTCGGACCTTCTTGTCAGAAAGATGGCCTTCTCTCAGCTCTTCCACCTTTTGGTGGAGCCCCGTGCTAAGCAGCCTCTGTGTGGACGCACTCATGAGAAGACCAATGGCCTGCTCGACCGCCTTTCTAATCATTATATAAAGCATCTCTATGTCTTCGTTGTCGAGAAGAAGACAGGAGGTTGACGTAAGTTACTCTCGAGATGACAAAATCTTCAATTAATCGAAAGGTACCGGATTCCTCTAGGCATCGCTTCTTGGTGGCAACTCGGCTGATCGTATGTATAATTTGATTAATGCTGTTTTTGAGGCGCTGCAAGGAAGCGTCACTCTTGGTGTTAGCCTCGATATGTAGGCCCAGGATCTTGATGCTGGGGCTTGGAGTGATGGCCTGGCCATCAAGGAGTAGTTGAATGTATTCCTTGATTTGGCGTGAGGACGGACGACAAAGAGCTTAGAATTTTTACGTGAACACTGGAGGCCACAAGCTTTAGCACATTGGCGTACTAGAAGTAAGATGCCATGCATTGGTGTGAGCTTCCTGTAATTTTTGTAACTCTTAGCTCATGAGCAAGGTGCGCACAGGGCCGCTTGACGGACGTGAGTGATCGCGTGACGCTTTCAGGTGGCATTCAGCGAGAACGCAGGGGCTAAACCCGTAGATGTGCTTGGTGAGTACACCACCTATCTGCCCCGTTTTCGCGTGGGCTCGTAGCTAAATCGGTAAGACAACGGGCTCTCGCTTTGTTAGTCGATTAGTTCCAGGTTCGATTCCTTGCGGTGCCAGTAAATTCTTTTAAAGCAAAGCTTTCTACCTCTACACCCCAAGGGTTCTTTCGCGACCGTTGGTGTCACCAGAAAACTCCAGTGAACAAATAAAAGAATTTACTGGCACCGCCAGGAATCGAACCTGGAACTAATCGACGAACAAAGCGAGAGCCCGTTGTCTTACCGATTTAGCTACGAGCCCACGCGAAGACGGGGAAGATAGGTGGTGTACTCACCAAGCACACCAAGCTACAGGTTTAGCCCCTGCGTTCTCGCTGAATGCCACATGAAAGCGTCACGCGACCACTCACGTCCGTCAAGCGGCCCTGTGCGCACCTTGCTCATGAGCTAAGAGTTACAAAAGCCGCCCGCATCTTCCCACGGGGGGAACTCGAGTAAATGCGTCGCATCTACTCGAGGCAAGCAAAGCATCACGTCAAGCGAAAGCCAAGCAAAGACGCCCTTGACTGAATTCCGAACGCGCGCTCAGCCGCTTATATACGTTGAAGGGACTGCGTAAGCCGGTCCCAGTCGACGACGTTGGCGTACTTGTAAAGCGGCGAGGACCCTAGGTGTTTGAGCCAAGCGCGGATGTTGCTTCGCCGGAGAACGGCACACTGGTTATATGCGCAGCGCGCCCGAAGGAGAGGAAACCGCGGAAGAGAGAGTACTGCACATGCGCCGGCCCCAGCGCGTCTGCCGCGGCTATGACGCAACGTGCCGCGGCTATGACGCAACACAATCCACTTTAATTCAATCCAATCCAATCCAAATCCAATCCAAGCCAAGCCAATCCAAGCCAATCCAATCCAAGCCAATCCAATCGAATCCAATCTAATGCCCTCGCGAGAGAGTGTTCGAATCCAATCCAATGCCCCTCGCGAGAGAGTGTTCGCTTTCGCCTCGACTCGACGCGCATGCGCAGTGAGCGTGCGGACTACGGACGCCAACGCGGGTGACATCGTGAGTTACTTAAATGCTCTGCATTTAAAATTACAGGAAGCTCACACCAATGCATGGCATCTTAATTCTAGTACGCCAATGTGCTAAAGCTTGTGATCTCCAGTGTTCACGTAAAAAATCACAGATCCTTGTCGTCCGCCCTCACGCCAAATCAAGGAATACATTCAACTACTCCTTGATGGCCAGGCCATCACTCCAAGCCCCAGCATCAAGATCCTGGGCCTACATCGCGAGGCTAACACCAAGAGTGACGCTTCCTTGCAGCGCCTCAAAAACAGCATTAATCAACTCATACATACGATCAGCCGAGTTGCCACCAAGAAGCGATGCCTAGGGGAATCCGGTACCTTTCGATTAATTGAAGATTTTGTCATCTCGAGAGTAACTTACGTCAACCCCCTGTCTTCTTCTCGACAACGAAGACATAGAGATGCTTTATATAATGATTAGAAAGGCGGTCGAGCAGGCCATTGGTCTTCTCATGAGTGCGTCCACACAGAGGCTGCTTAGCACGGGGCTCCACCAAAAGGTGGAAGAGCTGAGAGAAGGCCATCTTTCTAACAAGAAGGTCCGACTCAGAACTTCGGTGGGTAACCGCACCAGATTGGCTGGGCAGCCCAGAATGTCACTCTGCTTGACGTACTCCCAGACTCTTCGCGACTAAAACTAAAGCTTATCTGGACACCCCCTCACGCTTAAATGGAGGGCAACAAATGCGCCCACCCAACAAGCCTGCGCTTTTACCTCCCGTGCTATGGAGCTGCACGAGGACAGTCACCTGCTTGTCACGTTCAGGGAGATAACCCAGCATTATCGCCTTCTGAGACAGACCATACCTTCGCCTTACCCTGACCTTTCCAGAGAACAACAAACTACCCTACGTCTCATACAATCTCATAGCCTACGCGTCTTCACTTAATGTATCCGAATCGCTACGACGCTGAATGTAAATTTCGCTCAGAAGTAGGAACACTCCGCCCCGTAATCGGGGTGTGCGACTTTAGCCCTGAGAACCCTCCTCTCTTTCCGTCAACTACCCAACTAGAGCAATGAGAGATGCTGCTGTCCAGGCCCTCTCTACCTACCCAGCTTCAGTGGGTGGACAGAACACAGGCCGCGCGGACTGCATATGGGCCCCACAGAAGAAGGAATCACTCCCCAGGGCTGCACTCTGGGCCGTTCCGAAATCTGAACAGAAGTATTTCTTCCTCCCGCTCCTCCTCCTTCTCTGCCGCAAATCTCGTCGCCTCCGGCCGCGGCGCAGAGACGGAGAAGTCAGATCGCCTAACACCGGTTTGGAGCTTACTTTAATTTTATAAAAAAGTTTCCACTCTTCTGCTACACTAATACAACTCAACCAAACACCGTTCATGCATCATGCATTGATTTAACCTTACCAAGAATATCTCTTTAAAGTAATAAATGGTGTGGTTAAGTGCATTTCTTTTCTCTCTGGTTTTACTATTTGTTAAGCGATGTGACTGAATTTAAGTGACGTCGCATGGTTAATCGTTTACAGCTTTGCTTTCCAACCACATTCACGGGGTGGATTGGCGCAATTTTTATTTGTTCACTGGAGTTTTCTGGTGACACCAACGGTCGCGAAAGAACCCTTTGGGTGTTGAGGTAGAAAGCTTTGCTTTAAAATTACGGCGGATGCTCCGAACTTTCTCAAAATGTGAAGACGAAAGCCCAGTTGGCGTTCTGTTCATTTGCTGTTGAACTTTCCGTTCAACTTCCATGCGGTTCTCGCTGGCCCGCTGCCGAAGCTTTATCCGTGGCTGCTTCCTCCTGAGGGCGGTTACTACGAGACGCATTTCGATCTTCTCAGGCCTCTTCCGCCGCAGTGCACTTTATTGGTCTTCCCCGCCCGCAGCCACGGAGCACAAATATATTAGGTTTTTTTTTTTACATATGGGTCAAATCCACAAACCGGAACTAGGTCACAGAAAAGTGCAGTGGCAAGAAAAAAAATTGCGCCAATCCACCCCGTGAATGTGGTTGGAAAGCAAAGCTGTAAACGATTAACCATGCGACGTCACTGAAATTCAGTCACATCGCTCTACAAATAGTAAAACCAGAGAGAAAAGAAATGCACTTAACCACACCATTTATTACTTTAAAGAGATATTCTTGGTAAGGTTAAATCAATGCATGATGCATGAATGGTGTTTGGTTGAGTTGTATTAGTGTAGCACAAGAGTGGAAACTTTTTTATAAAATTAAAGTAAGCTCCAAACCGGTGTTAGGCGATCTGACTTCTCCGTCTCTGCGCCGCGTCCGGAGGTGACGAGATTTGCGGCAGAGAAGGAGGAGGAACGGGAGGAAGAAATACTTCTGTTCAGATTTCTGAACGGCCCAGAGTGCAGCCCTGGGGAGTGATTCCTTCTTCTGTGGGGCCCATATGCAGTCCGCGCGGCCTGTGTTCTGTCCACCCACTGAAGCTGGGTAGGTAGAGAGGGCCTGGACAGCAGCATCTCTCATTGCTCTAGTTGGGTATTTGACGGAAAGAGAGGAGGGTTCTCAGGGCTAAAGTCGCACACCCCGATTACGGGGCGGCGTGT
Organism: Haemaphysalis longicornis; assembly: GCF_048455015.1. Classification (NCBI taxonomy): domain Eukaryota; kingdom Metazoa; phylum Arthropoda; class Arachnida; order Ixodida; family Ixodidae; genus Haemaphysalis; species Haemaphysalis longicornis. The sequence goes on from NW_027526203.1 coordinate 201,952,372, forward strand.
TCCTACTTCTGAGCGAAATTTACATTCAGCGTCGTAGCGATTCGGATACATTAAGTGAAGACGCGTAGGCTATGAGATTGTATGAGACGTAGGGTAGTTTGTTGTTCTCTGGAAAGGTCAGGGTAAGGCGAAGGTATGGTCTGTCTCAGAAGGCGATAATGCTGGGTTATCTCCCTGAACGTGACAAGCAGGTGACTGTCCTCGTGCAGCTCCATAGCACGGGAGGTAAAAACGCAGGCTTGTTGGGTGGGCGCATTTGTTGCCCTCCATTTAAGCGTGAGGGGGTGTCCAGATAAGCTTTAGTTTTAGTCGCGAAGAGTCTGGGAGTACGTCAAGCAGAGTGACATTCTGGGCTGCCCAGCCAATCTGGTGCGGTTACCCACCGAAGTTCTCAGTCGGACCTTCTTGTTAGAAAGATGGCCTTCTCTCAGCTCTTCCACCTTTTGGTGGAGCCCCGTGCTAAGCAGCCTCTGTGTGGACGCACTCATGAGAAGACCAATGGCCTGCTCGACCGCCTTTCTAATCATTATATAAAGCATCTCTATGTCTTCGTTGTCGAGAAGAAGACAGGGGGTTGACGTAAGTTACTCTCGAGATGACAAAATCTTCAATTAATCGAAAGCTACCGGATTCCCCTAGGCATCGCTTCTTGGTGGCAACTCGGCTGATCGTATGTATGATTTGATTAATGCTGTTTTTGAGGCGCTGCAAGGAAGCGTCACTCTTGGTGTTAGCCTCGCGATGTAGGCCCAGGATCTTGATGCTGGGGTGTGGAGTGATGGCCTGATCATCAAGGAGTATTTGAATGTATTCCTTGATTTGGCATGAGGGCGGACGACAAGGAGCTGTGATTTTTTACGTGAACACTGGAGGCCACAGGCTTTAGCACATTGGGCTAAACCCGTAGCTTGGTGTGCTTGGTGAGTACACCACCTATCTTCCCCGTCTTCGCGTGGGCTCGTAGCTAAATCGGTAAGACAACGGGCTCTCGCTTTGTTAGTCGATTAGTTCCAGGTTCGATTCCTGGCGGTGCCAGTAAAGTCTTTTATTTGTTCACTGGAGTTTTCTGGTGACACCAACGGTCGCGAAAGAACCCTTGGGGTGTATAGGTAGAAAGCTTTGCTTTAAAACTAAGCAACTTTCTCAGAGCGTATTTGGTAGCGGAAATGACCAGGGATCAAAGTGAGCCAAATCCACTTGCCCTTGCTTTTGGCTTGACTGTTAAGACTGTTTTGAGGGGTGTTTCCGGAAGTTTGTATTGCTTTTCGGAGCTGGCTTATCACGTACATGGACGGCAATTAAGAGGTTCGCGAAAGATCTGTTCCCAGGCGTCGTCGACAAAGTTAACAGAAGTGGAGGAAATGAAAGTGAGAGAGGCGAAGCAATAATTTCATCCCGTCCACCCCGCCTATACGGGGTAAATCTGGCTCTTTGTTTTACTGCAATTTTTACCATTTTATTACTTAACTAAATAGCCGCTTCTTACAAACCCTGGCCGATTCCCCCCGCCCCCCCTATGAGGGTACGAGCCACCTCATTAAGGTGAAGGAGAAGAAGATATGGCTAGCCTTCTTGTTAAGCGGTTTGGAAATTTATGGCAAGGCAATGAAGAGCTTGCTTACTCTGTGTGTCTTCAGGCGTGCCCAAGAAAATGATCCTGCGGAAGAATTCGAAAAGAGCTCTTGTGCTGCCAAGAGGATTCGCCTGCTCTTCACGTATAGTTATAGGGTTCTCGAAGCCCTGTTGCATGCGGTTAATAACGTTTCCGCCAAAACATCATCTAGCATTCTTGAAAGTCAATTTAACTGAAGTTTTCGTAGGAACGCCGCATCAGATTGAGTGTTTAAATTCAATACGAGCCAAAATGAAAGGTATCACTCTAATATTAATTAGCCAAACCCGCCGCCTATTTTTCTATTACTTGTGAACATACACTTCGCCTAGCTATAATGTAAAACATATATATATATATATATATATATATATATATATATATATATATATATATATATATATATATATATATATATATATATATATATATATATAATAGCTCTGATAGCGTTACATTTCGGTCGGGTAAAAAAACGTTCTCTATTCTCTCAAATTTTGCGTAATTTTGAGGCGAAACACCAATTTCGGCGGGCGGCGCGGGTGAGAGGCGAGATAATGTCGCAATGTAAACCAATGCGGACTACAAAACGTCGTAGCTGCGACGGCGCAGGAGAGGGCAGTGGAACCTGATGGACGAAAGGATAGCAGCCACAATTCAATACGAGGCTGCGCAGTGAAATGCCGTGCGGCGGCCGCGCAGTACCTTCTCCCGCAAACACTGCTGCTAGCTTAACCTAGGGCAAGCGTTTTAGATGCAAAGCATTTCTTAGTCGATCCTCCGTCGTCCGGCGTCCGGCGTCCACGCCTCTCCTCCTCTCCACACCACCTGTGATAACACCACTCCCCCCTCCTCTCCACACCACCTTTGCGCTAGCGCGCGCTGCTCCTCCTATACCCTCTCCACACCAGCTGTCCAATCACGCGCATGCGCGCTGCTCATCCTCTCCACTCCCTCTGCTCTGGGAATAAACCGCGCTCCGCTCAGTTGCTTCTTCGGTACTGCGCCGTCCGATGACTGGAAATGGACGCCAACGATTCCGTCAGCGAACTGGCTGGCACACTTTCAACTAGCTCCAGCCAGCACACTGTCAGAACCGCGAGCACCTCTGAACACAAGGCTGCACAGAGGAGAGCTCGCGACGCCGAACGTGAAGGCCGAACCACACGACGGACCGAGTCTGCGGGACTCACGGTTCGCCGCGGCCCGATCCAAAGCAGAGCACATCCACACGGCGGGCCGGCTGAGCGGACTGCGAATGGCCAACCGTCTGAACTCGCAAGCTAGAAGGTCGAACACAGGCGCCGTTTGGCCGCGACAACATGTTGTAACGCACAAGCCTGCACGAAACGTTTCATCCCCACAATAATAGCCACCCGCATGCAAGCCGGGCGGGCGCGATCACGCAGCCGCTGCCGTGTTCGCACGAAGGCGACACGACGAGCGGCGACGGCGGGGCGATCATGGCTGCAATCCGCGCTCGCTGGAACCGAACTGTTCCCGTAAATTGAGGTCCACATGCGTAAAACAAAGTGATAATGATAGCTAGCATCGCACTAGTAAGAGTCATAGGACTCGCTGGTAAAAGCGCGAATGAAGTATGCGTCGCGATTATACGCCTCGAGCGCGGCCTGTAGGGGCGCCACTGAAATCCCCTTAGCGGCCCGTTTCAAAAGCAGCCGCGGGAGTCCGCGCCCCGCTCCCCAGTGCCGCCGCTGCTTTTGCGGCACATTCATGCCTGAGATTTACCCTTTGGGGGCGCTTGAAATCTATGTTTATGTGGAGCAGTCACTCTGTTCGCAAATAAAGTGTGTTTACGAGAGTGTAAATGTTTCTGACACGATCTTTGTGTGGTATAGTGGGTCTGTTTAAGCGCCAGGTGTGTGTCACAGGCCAGCGTCGCGGAAGCGGCGTATGATGGAGCCGATTGTAATTACACTGACCTGAATTTACTAGCCGTGTCTCCGTAACCACCGGTTCCGCAGATGTTCATGCTACGGCTATACACTACGGTTTTGTGCGCTTACATAATCAGCGGAGCACTCATACCTGATCGCACGCCAGTTAAGTTTGCCAATTATACCCCTATATTGACCACCACCATTTACAAGCTAGTCTGTGTTAATTTTGGGAATATTTAAAGGGACACTGAAGTGATATGTAAACATTGCGGGATTACTAGCGCAAATTGTAGCCCGGAGTCCCCAGGCCATGTTTCGACCACTCTGGGCGCGTTTACGCGATTTTATTTAGTAGAGAGAGAGAGAGAGACAAAACTTTTTATTGAACTAAGGTGGGGTGGTTCCTCATTTCAGGTAACCATGTGCTGTCCCTGCTCGACTGGCCCTCTCGACCAGCAGAAGTTGATCTTGAGGGAGGGAGCTGGACAGCAGTATCTCCCACTGCTCCGGGGTAGGGGAAGGAAAAGGGGCTGGCAGGTCTGGGTTCTTGACACACTCCCATATTATGTGCCGTAGAGTGCCTGGTTGAGTACAGAATTTACATTGTGCGTCGAATTGTGTAGGAAATAACAGATGCATCCTGACTGGATGTGGAAACGTATTTGTCTGTATTAGTCTGAGTGTGGTTTCTTGGTTCCTTGAGAGCTGTGGGTGTGGTGCCGGGAATGTTCTTCTACTGAGCCTGTAGTGTTGAGTAATTTCGTGGAAGGTTCTGAGTGGCGTGGGTTCCGGTGTCTCCTCCGCGGCCTGGTGGGCGAGATCTCGGGCCATGAGATGGGCGTGTTCGTTGCCTCTCATGAAGGAGTGGGCCGGTGTCCACACAATTGCCACCTTCCTGTCCGGCGTCTTGCTTTTCAGGATGCGTAGCGTCACAGGTGACACCCATCCCGACATGAAGCTGCGGCATGCCTCTTGTGAGTCTGTGACAATGGTCGTGGTGTTGGTTTGCGTGAGGGCGAGAGCGATGGCAAGTTCTTCAGTTTCTTTGGCTGTGGCTCTTGGAATGGATGCACTGGTCAAATGCTTACACCCGTCCGTCACCACGGCCACCATGGCTCTTTTACCGTTGTAGTGGGCTGCGTCGGTGTAGGTCGTCGTCGGGACTCGGGAGTAAATCTGATTCAGCGTTTTTGCGCGTGCTTCTCTGCGACCTTGATGGTAGTTCGGGTGCATGTTTCTAGGTATCGGGTGGACTATTATGGATTTGCGCCACAATTCCGGGATCGCCTGCGACTGGGGCTGGTCTCGTGGAACCCACTGAAGTTTGGTCAGTACACTGCGGCCCGTTCGTGTACGAGCGAGCCGTGCCCTTTGATTTGACAAGTGGCCCTCAACGAGTTCCGATACAGTATTGTGCAGCCCCATACGTAGTAACTTGTCTGTGGATGCGCTCATGGGTAATCTTAGGGCTTGCTTAAGTGACTTGCGTATGAGCACGTCGATCTTCTCCTGTTCCGTTCTACTCAGGATGACGTATGGAGTCACGTAGGTTATTCGTGAGAGGACGAACGCTTGGATAAGCCTGAGCGTGTCGCTCTCTTTCATGCCTCTGTGTCGGTTCGTGACCCTGCGTACCATATGCGTGACCTGTTCGATGGTCTTGGTGAGTTGCTCTACCAATGCGTTGTTCTTGCCGTCCGCCTGGATGAGCAGACCCAGAATCCTGATTGATTTGCTTGGCTTGATGTCGTGCCCATCGAGGGTGATTTGGATGTTGTCGACATCTTTATTTGTTCGGCGTCTCCTCACCACGAGAAGCTCAGACTTCTGTGGCGAGCACGACAGCCCACATCTATTTGCGTACTCATTTACAGCGTCGGCGGCGAGCTGGAGTGTGTCCTGCAACCCTCCTAGGGAATCGGGGCCCGTCCACAGGGTCACGTCGTCCGCGTACAGGGCATGCCTTAAGTTAGGTATTCTTCTCAGCTGCTCTGGGAGATCCAGGAGTGCGATGTTGAAGAGTAATGGGGAGAGGACTGAGCCTTGGGGAGTCCCTCTACTCCCGAGAGTGATGGGATTAGAGGTGACGCCCCCGATCTTGAGTATGGCTTTGCGGTTGGAAAGAAAATCAACAATGTAGTTGTAGGTCCTCTCCCCGCATCCTGTTTTGGCCAAGTTTTGAAGGATCGCCTCGTGTGCCACGTTATCGAAGGCTCCTTTCAAGTCCATAGTGAGGATAGCCCTCGGGGAGTGACGCGTGGCAGGGACGAGGACCTCCTCCTTCAGTTGGATGAGCACGTCTTGTGTCCCGAGATGTTTCCTGAAGCCAAACATTGTGTCCGGCATTTGTTGTGTTGCATCAAGGTGGTTTTGTAGCCTTTTCAGTATAATTCTTTCCATAATTTTGCCAATACAGGATGTTAGCGATATCGGTCGCAGGTTCTCAATGTGTGGCGATTTGCCCGGCTTCGGGATGAAGCGAACCTCAGCCATCTTCCATTGATCCGGGAGTTTTCCTTTCATCCAGAAGGTGTTAAAATGACTAAGCAGGATTTCCATGGTGGGGTCATCTAGGTTGGCAATAAGCTTGTTTGTAATTTGGTCTGGGCCCGGGGCAGTGTTCCGCTTGCTGTCTGCTATTGCCTCTCGCAGCTCGTACAGTTGGATCTCCTTGTCTAGCTCGGGGTTGGGATTTCCTTTGTAGGGAGGGGGAGAAAAGCCTCCATGTGTCTGGAGGTACTTCTTCTCCAGCTCCTCCAGAAGTTCGGCGCTGGTTCCAGAATAGGCGTTGAGGGTGCGTATTAGGTCCCTGTTAGACGCCCCTTTGCTTTTCAGAGGGTCGATTAAGTGTCTAATTAGTTGCCATGTTTTCTTTGTGGTCAATGTGCCTTGTAGGCCATCGCAGACTTGTAACCAATTATCTTTGCATAGTGCTGCTGCATAATCTTCAGCCTGTTTGTTTATGAGGGATATACGCTTCCGGAGCTTTTTATTGTGTCTTTGCCGCTTCCACCTTCTTGTGAGGCTGTGTCGCGCTTCCCATATGTGGAGGAGTTTTGCGTCCACATAAGGTATCCTGTAAGAGGTATCAACAGTTTGAGTGTGTGCTTGGGCATCTCTAAGAGCCGCCTGCGTCAGTTCTTCATAGGATAGTTCAGAGTCGAGGTCCTGTGAGACCCTGGCCTGGCGGAAACCATCCCAGTTCGTGATACGGGCTGATCCAATACGAGCCTTGTAATTTTTGTCCTTGATTAACAGATGGATTATGTCATGGTCAGATCCAAGATTTTCCTGCGTATTAGTCCAGGTAATATCTAGAGGTCCCGCTAACAAGGTAAGGTCGGGACTAGTATCTCTGGATACGCTGGTGCCAGTTCTAGTAGGTGTGTCGGGGTCGTTGAGCAGCGTTAGATGATCTTGCTGGATGGATTGTACTATAGCTTTCCCCTTTTTGGAGTTGTGAGAGTACCCCCATAATTGGTGTGGGGCGTTAAAATCTCCCATGATTATGAGGGGTGAGTTCCTTGCTAATAATAGGGCTTCCTGGATAACGTCTTGTATTCCAGGCTGTGTACGCGATGGCCGGCAATACATGTTAAGTATAAACAAATTGGATTTCTTCTTTGCTGACGGAGATAGAATTTCGACGAGCGTATGCGCGCAGTCTTTCTGTGGAGTGAGGTGTTGAGTCGCCGCAACGCAACCTTTGACGAGAATCGCTGTAGACTTTCCTGTAGGATCGGCATATGTGATGTAACCTGGCAGACGAGGGGTACTATTAGTTTCCTGTAATGCAATTATTTCTGGTTGAGGGTCAAGGTAGGAGACGTACTGTTGAAGTTCGCCCTTCTTGTTTTTTATACCACGGCAGTTCCATTGGAGAACCACTGTGGCGTTTGTTTTATTTCATGTGGCCGTCATGTTGAATGGTTGAGTCCTTGTTTTCGACCGGAGATTCCCGTAAGTATGGGGAGAGCCTGCGACTGCTGCGTGGGTTCGCGGTTTCGAGGCGGTCTATGCGGATGCTGTGACGCTCTCCTTCTTGCTTAAGGGCCTGTACATCCTGCTTCAATACTTGTACGTCTTGGTGTAGTCTCTGTAGGTCCTGTCGTAGGGCATTATACTGCGCATCTATGTTTTTAGTCAATGTCTCCATTACAGTAGTTATGGCCGACTGAAACCACTGGGGTTGGGCGACTTGCAAGGCATCTGATGTCTGGACTTGATTTGCTGCGGGACGCTCGAGTGTCGTGCTTTGTGGATCATTCATTGTTGGTGGTGGTGGGGGAGCTGTGTCCATTTGTGTTGATTGTTCTGGGTCAGGGCGATTGGGTTTCTTTCGTTTGTCTGAAACGTTTCCCGTTTGGGAGTTCTCAATTCTTTCAAGTCTGGCTTGGAGTGCTGCTAGTTGTGCTCTGAGTTGGGTGCATTCTTGGCACGGAGTAAGTGATGGTTCGTGTGGTGGAGGGTGGTTAGGGTTACTGGGAGCAGTGGGAGACGCAACATGTGCCCAGCTCACCTGCTTGTTAGTGGTCATGTCAGGCTTGAGCACATTGTTCCGGGAGGTAGACTTGGACCTGGAGCCCGTGCTGCTGCGCCTCCGCCGGGTAGGGGTACTAGAGCGGTCCCTGGGCCGCCCACGTTGCAGTGTAGAGCCTTTACTCGTGGCTTGCTCCTCCGCCTGGCGCCTGGCTTGCTCTCTCCGTCGAAGGATGTAAGGCTCACGGAAGCGTTTCGGGCAGCCCTGAGTCGCCGTCAGGTGGGAGCCGCCGCAGAGGGTGCACAGTGGCTCACAGGTGTGGCTCTGTTTAGGTTCTCGGAGGCCGCACTGGTGGCACACGTTGAGGTTTGGCTGTGGGCACGCTGTGGATCGATGTCCGGTTTCGTGGCATAAGGTACACACGGGGACTGTCTTCTTGTACAGCGAACAGGGATACTCCGCGCCGAACAAGGTTACAAAGTACGGGACCTTGAGTCCGGCAAAGGTGAGTACCACCACATTAGATTGGCCAAGCCTGCGACAGGCGTATATTTCGCACTGGCTTTGGTCAAGGTTGGCAAGGATCTCGGCTTCGGAAAAGCGCAGGGGCACTCCCCGAATCAGTCCCTTGGATGAATCATCGGGCGCTAGTCCATACAGGCTGACGGCATGGGTAGTATCGGCGATCCTGAGTTGTCTCACGTTGCTTAGAGCCTTGGCTGCATCTGAGGACGGTGTGCTGATCGTGACTATATTTTGCACGGCATCTAAGCGAACCTTGAGGTTAGCCTGGCGCCAGGTGAAGTTTATCGTGTTCAACAGAGCCAGGGAAATTTCGGCCATTTCTACGTTCGCGAGCTTGAGGCCGCCTTGTGGGCGCAAGACCAATTTAAAGTCATCTTGGGGCAGGGGTCTGGGCCTGGGGGTGGCCTTGCGTATAAGCGGCGAAGACGGAGTTGAGGACGCGGCGGTCAGGCCTACCTCATTGTTTGTCTTGCGCAGTCGTCTCCGCTGGGCCTTGGTGACGACGTTGATCCAGTCTGAATTGTTACCGGAGTAGACTTCTGCATTGTCACCTTCGCTGGAGTCGTGCAGCATCGTGTTTTCGTCCGCTTCGCTTGAGTTGGAACTAGGGGACTCCGCGGCGCGGCCCCCGTCGCCAGGCGAGCCCTGCATGGAACACAATCGGGCGAGGCCTAACCGCTGGGATTAGGGCTAGCGTGCTCGTCCAGGAAAGAGTCGGGAATTCGTCGAGAGTGCACCAGCTGGTCACAAACAAGCGTCCATAGGTGCACTGCGGCGAGATGAGTCCGCTGGCCGCGTCGAAAATTTATTTAGTAGAAAAATTAATTCGAAAATGCTGTCCTCCTCTCTTTACGCTCGCCCATTTTCTGTGGCGTTTTCGTGTGACGTCAGGAGGTGCCGAGCTCGCAATTGGCTGCGCTACTGCACGGCTCCCCGGCCTTCAGACAGAGTCAGTCGGCCCAGCGTTTCGTCCGCCGGCCGCCGACGGGTCGTCGCAATTCCTTCACTCAGTTGAAACGAAGCCAGGACACGTTTGTGAATGGAAGAATGTGCCTTTCTTTACTTGGTTTGTTTGTACACTGTATCTAGCTCCAAGTCAAGGTCGCTTCACACAAGCGCTGCACAAGCGCACATGCGACGCTTCGCTGACTGGTACGCCAGTAGGAAAATATAAGGCCTCTTGAAGGCGGGAGAAGAGTCAGCGAAGTCAATATAGGTACTAAGGAGATAAAATCAACTGATATTTTTACCGTACAGCGTAAAACTAGGGTGCGGGAAGCACTTTTTTGTGCTGGGCGAACAACCACAGCGGTCAGTTGCTAGACGTGAGCTATTGTGGAAACTCGGGGGACGCTTACTGCACGAGCGCAATACAACAAATAGTCACCTAAGCTGCTTGAAATGCCAAAACTAAATAAAAGTGTAAACGTGTTGTACAATATATACCTTATATAACCAAGGTCAGCTGAGCCGGTCTCCTGGCCTAGAGGTCTGGGGCGCTAGGTGTGTTGTCGCAAGTGTTTTGCAAGTCACGAGTCCCCGCGAGTACGTGCTTTTTTTTTGTAAGTTAACTTTTTCGTTTTCTGCCGATGTTTTCTACATTGAGTTCACCTTTTTTTGGGGCCGCAACGTTCATGGCTCCACGAACTAGTTCAGTCTCCGGGGCATCAGGGTCTGAGAGGTAAGGAGGCCGCGCACGCGGCTGCCCGAGCGCTTACCCACCGGGCGCCTCACCCATGCTCTCCCGGCTCGGAGATTAGCAAGCCACTGCTGCGGTTTAGAGAAATCGTAAAACATTACTGCGATAACCGCCGGCTTTACCCAGCCCCTGCAAAGGGTCTGAGCAAGGCCGATGAGCGAATACTGCGGCGCCTGCAGACGAACACATTTATGTGCCCTGCAGTAGCAAAGCATTTCGATCCTAAAACAGATGGGCGGTGTCGGCACTGTGGGGAGGTGTCCGACAACTTCCGCATGGTGTGGGCATGCAAGCGCAACCTTGCGTTATCCCACAACCCTTCCCCTACCAGAGAGGCATGGCAGGCGGCCCTGCTCAATTGCTCGGGGCTGGAGTTTCAAAGGGCTCTAGTTCGACGGGCGAGAGTGGCGGCCTTGACCAATGGGGTCCCGGAATAGGGACTGCACCTGTTCGGAGCGCCACAGGCCCTAACTCTCTTCTATTCTGATCAAAAATAAAGTTTCACTCCTCCTCCTCCTCCAGAACGCGCGCAGGCTGGCACTGGCGCGCTAGCGAGTTCTCGTTGGCGTGCTGTTGCCATAAGCACCGACTGCTTGCGGGCAGTGGGCACAGGCCAGAATGAACAGACCCTTGGCCTGGTGCGAACACGCTTTTTACGGTACAGGCATGAGTGAGGCACTCCAAATATGGGGGAAAAGCGCATGACATTTGGGCGTCTGCGGGTACGCGGAGGGCGTCCATGCACTGCGTAGGCCTCGGCTAGTGAATGCTACCATTCCAAGCCGTCCTGGGAGGCTTATCTTTATGCATTTTTACAGCTGACAACATGGCAGAAGCGCGGTACGATGATTACTGAGTTATTAAGAATGCCCATCCAACATCTCCAACAGTTGTGTTTTTCAGAACCGAAACCGAAACCGAAACTTGTTTGGTTGCTCACCTTGGGCATCGTCCAATCACGGGGCCCGCTCCTCCTAACGTCACAGCTTTAGTTGGCGCGGCCGCCGCAAACCGCGCATGGTAGTTTTTCTTCTTTCGCGCTTTCTAAAATATTTATCGATTTGTCAACCGGATAAACGATGAAAAGTGTGCTAATTTGAGCCAGTCTACGCAGTCCAAGCAAAAACGGGAGCTTGACAAATTCACTTCAGTGTCCCTTTAACAAAAGTACGATGGACAATGAATAATTATACTCGGTGATCAGCACACGACAGAGTCGTCTTGTCGTGAGGTGAGCGCCCGCAAACATTCATCTGCTACATATATACTCTGCGAGCAGCGCGGAAAAATATAATCCGCGTCCGCGACTAAATGCTTCTTCGAAATATCGTCATATGACACAGGGGGCCTGCAGAATAAAGCAGAAACTGAAATCAGAAGGCCTTATCACATACCACACTCTTCCAACGACACCTTTCATCGTTTGTTGAACAGCCTACCCTGTATACTTCCAAAAATGCGTCCGCCGTACGATCGGCTCTTCGTTGAAGTAGAAAAACAAAATGAAAGTAAACGAGAAATGTGTGTGTGGGATTACTAAAACGTTCATTGCTTGATTCCGCTCCGAATTTGTACACAGCGTCCCCCTCCCCCCCCCCCCCCTTACCGATGACTCGCGAAATAGCACTGCATTTCCCGTATAGTTGGTCTTGTGAACCCTACCTGGCTTAAGTTTCGATGAACGTCTTTAGCATGTCAGAAGCTGCACTGTTTTTTTTTTTTCATTTCCGTTAGAGCTATGATGTTTCTTAATTCCGCACTTGCACAGCATTTATTTTTCCGTGGTTTCATTACCTCCCCTTGGTTCTTGCTATATGGCGTGTGTGAACACATATTTAACGACGCACAGGCTTGGAATATACTTAACATTTTCGAAGGTTTATATTCTTATAAAAGGCATAAGTTATTGTCCGGGATTGGGTAATCACATCACCAAAACATATTTTTCTGCGACGTATATATTCGAAACGAAGCCGCATTCGTTGCCCACGCTGCAAAATGAAGCCGACCTCTCATTGTGACAGTATCAGGTCTAAACGAGGCGACAGTAGAATTCATTTGTTCCTGATGTTTTGGAGGTGACATGGGTGATATGTTGCTGCCGTCGCCGACGCCAGGAAGAGCGGCGACGAAGCGCGCAGAACCGCGTCCCCGGGTAGCTGTTGCAGGCGATCGCGTACTCTACGAATACGCAGCTGCTTTTTAAGTGACCTAAACGTACTCTTCGCCTATAGACGTCACCATAACAAGTTTTTTTAGGGCACGGAAAGGCGAAAAGAAGCGAAAGAGAACCAAAACACTGCACGAGCCCCTATGAGCCACGCAGCGCAAATCCCGTCAACGCCGCGGATAAGCGGCGGCAGGCGGCGCAGCGATCGCGAAGCTCGAGGCGTATAAGCCTAGCCCGCCGCCTTCGAAGGCTCCTTCGAGCGCTTCGAAACGGCCGCGCTGCCCGCGCTGTTCTCGATTGGCGCAACTGGACCCGGCTCCGCCCACGCGACGCGGCCGCTGTCAGACCACGCTGATTCATGTCGCGGTCCGCCGTCGAGACCGCGGACCGAAAAGCCTCATCGAATATTTGGACCGCGAAGGCCGCGTTCCTGCGCGGTCCAACGGCGGTCCGCGCGAACTGGTGACGTCCTGTCACGTGATGCGCGGACCGCGGTCCAAATAATCGTTTTGGTCCGCCGTGTGGATCGGCCGGACCGAGTCCGCGGTCCGATCGGTCACGTGATGCCACGTCACGGCCCGCTGCGGTCCGATGCAGCGCAGAGAGCATCCACACGGCGGAACGCCGTAGCAGACGACAGAGCGGCCCAACCACCAGCTGCACTCTCCACCACAGTGCTCCCAACCAGACGAACTCGCGAACCCATACGAACGGCTCGCGCCCGCGCCCCGCATGTTTTATGTATATTTTGCGCTTGGTTTTGCGGTTCCGCGCGCACTTTGGAGCAGTCCAAATGGAAACGAAGCGCAAGCGTGGTTTGGCTGCTATGGCGTTAGTTTTGTACGTTGATGAAGAAGACTACCCTGCGCCGAAAAGGTCGTGCTGGGTTAAGGAGTGGATGTGTCGAAAAGAGCTGGGACTGCAGAACCAAGTTGTGGCGTGCGGAACTCTCGCAACCGTCTGCTACTGTCCCTGGGTCGCCTCCCGAACCCCTCGAAAAAGAGAAAGCATTCTTTATTTTATTTTCGGAGAACACATAGCTAGGGTGCCTGAGACATTGGGTCGGGAGCCAAGTCCGACAAAGTGGAGGGGGGTATTTTGACCTCCCGCTGTGCGTACGGTCATAAAAGCAGGGACATGTGCGCCCACCGCAGTTTCTCGGAACTGCGCTGCAGTGGCGGCTGAGGGGCGGAAAAGCAGACGACAGAACGACTGGCTTTTTTTGAGCCAACAATTGGATTGGATTTGGCTAAAAACACTGTGTTGCCAGACAACGTTCGTTGTCCAGACCAATTCCTTCGGTGCGGCTCCTTCTCCGCGCTGCCCGCGACGTTCTCTATTGGCGCACTGGACCCGGCTCCGCCCACGCGGCGCGGGAGCTGTCAGACCACGGAGCAAGATACACAGGAGCGCCGACTTCGCTCTCTCCGGCGGGCTCAATGTCCATCACTCGCAGAGCACAACGTAGATGGAGCAGCAAATGGGTGGCCGGAGTAATTTTAGGGACCTTAGTGGCCGGCTGAGCGGCCGGCGTTCCCCCTGCGCCGGCGGGCGCGTTGGCGGAACGAATTCTGTCGGCTCTGTTGTCTGCTTCGGCCACGGTAGTTTTGGGCACGGACTGATTTAGGCCTGCTTTTGCGCCGCTTCGCGTTCATTGCGCTCCTCCTTCGCACAGTTGATTAACTTGTTCGACTGCACCTTCTGGGTAACCCGGACCCGAAGGAATTGAGTGGCCGTACGGCAAAGATACGTTAAGGCTTGGTTTGCATGGCGGGAAAACAAAATGTAGAGACCACATACAAACATATGGCATGCTATACAAACATTACCTTTTGCGCAATGCTTGCCGGAAATGTGGCTCCATTTTGTAAATTTGTGAATACCAATTCGGCTGTGTTTTAACAGGTTTTACAAAAGGCGAAAGGAGCAACTGGTTCTTATCACTAGCGATTATAAAAGTTCCCTCAGCTTTCTCGCAGTTCTACAACTTACGTCCAAAACAGAGTGTGCCTAAACACGGGCCGGCACTTACACGCTCATCAGAAAAGAACAGAAATGCGATAACATCACCCGCGACTGCCCGCGACGTAGCAATATGCTCAAGATCAAGTCCCTGACAGTGCGGCCTTTTCACAAGCCTTCATTTCGCGATATTTGAATTCGTCCGGGCCGTATATCTCTGTGGTGATGACTCACCGAAAGAAAAGGTTTAACGAGCCGGTTGTTTTGCTGGTCAGCCGCTTAAAGAAAAAAAAAATTGCGCCAATCCACCCCGTGAATGTGGTTGGAAAGCAAAGCTGTAAACGATTAACCGTGCGACGTCACTTAAATTCAGTCACATCGCTCTACAAATAGTAAAACCAGAGAGAAAAGAAATGCACTTAACCACACCATTTATTACTTTAAAGAGATATTCTTGGTAAGGTTAAATCAATGCATGATGCATGAACGGTGTTTGGTTGAGTTGTATTAGTGTAGCACAAGAGTGGAAACTTTTTTAAACAATTAAAGTAAGCTCCAAACCGGTGTTAGGCGATCTGACTTCTCCGTCTCTGCGCCGCGGCCGGAGGCGACGAGATTTGCGGCAGAGAAGGAGGAGGAGCGGGAGGAAGAAATACTTCTGTTCAGATTTCGGAACGTCCCAGAGTGCAGCCCTGGGGAGTGATTCCTTCTTGTGTGGGGCCCATATGCAGTCCGCGCGGCCTGTGTTCTGTCCACCCACTGAAGCTGGGTAGGTAGAGAGGGCTTGGACAGCACCATCTCCCATTGATCTAGTTGGGTAGTTGACGGAAAGAGAGGAGGGTTCTCAGGGCTAAAGTCGCACACCCCGATTATGGGGCGGAGTGTTCCTACTTCTGAGCGAAATTTACATTCAGCGTCGTAGCGATTCGGATACATTAAGTGAAGACGCGTAGGCTATGAGATTGTATGAGCCGTAGGGTAGTTTGTTGTTCTCTGGAAAGGTCAGGGTAAGGCGAAGGTATGGTCTGTCTCAGAAGGCGATAATGCTGGGTTATCTCCCTGAACGTGACAAGCAGGTGACTGTCCTCGTGCAGCTCCATAGCACGGGAGGTAAAAGCGCAGGCTTGTTGGGTGGGCGCATTTGTTGCCCTCCATTTAAGCGTGAGGGGGTGTCCAGATAAGCTTTAGTTTTAGTCGCGAAGAGTCTGGGAGTACGTCAAGCAGAGTGACATTCTGGGCTTCCCAGCCAATCTGGTGCGGTTACCCACCGAAGTTCTGAGTCGGACCTTCTTGTTAGAAAGATGGCCTTCTCTCAGCTCTTCCACCTTTTGGTGGAGCCCCGTGCTAAGCAGCCTCTGTGTGGACGCACTCATGAGAAGACCAATGGCCTGCTCGACCGCCTTTCTAATCATTATATAAAGCATCTCTATGTCTTCGTTGTCGAGAAGAAGACAGGGGGTTGAATTGAATTGAATTGAATTGAATTGTTGAATTGTTGTTGACGTAAGTTACTCTCGAGATGACAAGATCTTCAATTAATCGAAAGGTACCGGATTCCTCTAGGCATCGCTTCTTGGTGGCAACTCGGCTGATCGTATGTATGATTTGATTAATGCTGTTTTTGAGGCGCTGCAAGGAAGCGTCACTCTTGGTGTTAGCCTCGAGATGTAGGCCCAGGATCTTGATGCTGGGGCTTGGAGTGATGGCCTGGCCATCGAGGAGTAGTTGAATGTATTCCTTGATTTGGCGTGAGGGCGGACGACAAGGATCTGTGATTTTTTACGTGAACACTGGAGGCCACAAGCTTTAGCACATTGGCGTACTAGAATTAAGATGCCATGCATTGGTGTGAGCTTCCTGTAATTTTTGTAACTCTTAGCCCATGAGCAAGGTGCGCACAGGGCCGCTTGACGGACGTGAGTGGTCGCGTGACGCTTTCAGGTGGCGTTCAGCGAGAACGCAGGGGCTAAACCCGTAGCTTGGTGTGCTTGGTGAGTACACCACCTATCTTCCCCGTCTTCGCGTGGGCTCGTAGCTAAATCGGTAAGACAACGGGTTCTCGCTTTGTTAGTCGATTAGTTCCAGGTTCGATTCCTGGCGGTGCCAGTAAATTCTTTTATTTGTTCACTGGAGTTTTCTGGTGACACCAACGGTCGCGAAAGAACCCTTGGGGTGTAGAGGTAGAAAGCTTTGCTTTAAAAACGCCGGGAACCCTGGTAGGCCAAAAAATGGCAGCCATACGAATCGCAGCATTTTATTTGGAGTCCGCGGCGTTATCGACGAGATAACACGACCGTAGAGTGACAGTGAACATCGGGCAGTAAGTTGCGGCATTAGTTACAATGAAGATTGCGTTTGATATTCTTGGGTTCCTTATCAAGTTGACAGCGTTTTTGTACACTTGATACAACAGGGCAGCCGTCCAATTCAGTCAATGGCACAGAAATGTGCATCATTGCCGTTTGCCGATGGAGTCTCCGGGCGACCGTTGGAAGCGTTGTTCGTGCGCAGAAGCAGCATAAATAATTAAGCACGCGGCCGGAGAGCGGGCTAACAACAGAGGGTAATCTTTGCGCTGCATCGATTCGTCGTAAGCAGAATCACGCTAGACTGTATGTTGTGGCGTTCCATATTACTCTTGCTCATTCTTAGGTGCTTCTGAAGTCGTCGTCGTTCAGTTGCGTTTTACATCTGCTGGGTTAGTACAATATTTTTAGTGGGTCTTCATAATGTCAGAATAAACGTTCCCTGATAGGGAATAAGCGATTGCCATGTATGCGGTGGCGTGCGATTATCTGCGCCGTTTATTCCGGTCGCGCACGGGTGTTTAAATTCCTCGGGTGCACGCATGCCTCCTGCATAGTAAGACAGGCATAAGACAGACGTCGCTGCGAAAGAAAAGATGCCTCTGGGGAGAGCGAAGAAGGGAAGAGCCGTGTACAGAGGCACAGCGACGAGAGGGCGAACGAAGGAGGAGGAGAGCAAAGGGAAAGCTGGGCGGCCGGCGGCGCGTGGACATTATCGGCCCGATCAAAAGATTTTTTCTGGGCCACAGTCGGCGCTCCTCTTTATATCTTCCTCCGTGTGTCAGACCACGCTGATTGATGTCGCGGTCCGCCGTCGAGACCGCGGACCGAAAAGCCTCGGCGAATATTTGGACCGCGAAGACCGCGGTCCTGCGCGGTCCAGCGGCGGCCCGCGTGAACTGGTGACGTCCTGTCACGTGATGCGCGGACCGCGGTCCAAATAATCGTTTTGATCCGCCGTGTGGATCGGCCCAGCGGATTCCTCGCTTCGAGAACGAGAAGCCGCTTTGAAACGCCAGCGGCGAGTAGCTGATCCAGATTGCACGGTTCCCACGTGGGAAGATAGTGTAATTTTTTTTTTTGACGTAATGTGACCGTCCTAGGAAGCGAATTTTTCCTTCTGCCTTGGTCTCACTAAGTGCCCGAAACAAGAGCCTGGTGCGTTATCACCTTTACCGATGTGGAATGAAGATCTTGTACACGCCTTGTTCACGTAGCCCACACGGCGACGTATACAAGTTGCATCTAAAGCGCTGGACACATGTACGATTTGTACACGCGATTCGCATGCGACTGATCGTTACGACTGTCACCACGACTAGTCGTACGCGTGAATTTGAGACACATGACCCGATGCGTGCATGCGACGCGCCGTCGGCGTCGCTCCGCCCACCGTTTTTGCTCCATGGTCAACTACGACTATCGCTGAGCTGAATTTGTAGATTCCGCGCGTTTAATCGCAAAAAATGGATAAAGCAGGCAATCGTGAAGCGTTTCCTGCCTTCGGAAACAGTTCGCGCACACGCCGGACGCGCCTGCCAGCTCGGACACTCAGCGGCTCGAACCGGCGCAGACCACGGTAGCAACCGCTTGTCGCTGCTCTTCTGAATCAATCTGATCGTAAAAATGAAGTTCCACATGCGAGAAAGTAGGTGTTAGTGTGGTGAAAAATTGTGCTTGGGATTGTTATCAGGGCTTATTTTAAAAGCGGCGATCAGATATCTGCAGCGATGCAAGCGTATACGCTGACCCGCCCCCGCGGCGCGCGGCGGGCGGTGCGCCGACCGGTCGAGAGATGGCAATACCTGCGCGGAAGCATTAGGGTGCTTCGATGCGCGCCCGCTCAACGTTTATAGATTTGCGCCCGCTCCGCTGAGGGTGAGGACAACCGCGTCGTCTGCTAGCGCGACCGCCATTTTCTTGCATGCGCTAGGCGCGGGGCGCGCGTTTGATAGTGCTGGTCTCGCTAACAGTGTGGGCTTGATTTGGCTTTACTTTTGATATAAATTCTTTTTCTAGGGTAGATGAACAGAAGAGTAAGGTTTTGGTGAAGGATTCTCTATTTTGAGGTGATTAGCGAAGGTATGGTGAATGCCTTTCTTTTTTTACGATAGGTGACACGGCGGGAAACTTCTCGCCGTCGTGTCATACCGGCGCCGTGAACTTGCTGTCGTTGCGTTTACATATAAACATAGCAGAAAGTAGGCGGAGTACACGAAGGAAGGGAACTACTGCATATTCAAGTGCGAATGTTCGGCACGCTTACAGCCACTGAAACTATTATTCGGTACTTACATATATAGGATTGCTTGGCGACAAAGTGTGTCATGCATGCACTGTGCAATCTGAACGTTATTGATTGATTGGTGAGGTTTAAAGCGCCTACGCTACATAGGCGATAAGGCGCCGTAGTGGAGGGCTACGGATTAATTTTGACCACCTAGGAATCTTCAACATGCGCCGAAATCTCGAACAAACGGGCGATTTGTATTTTCGTCTCCATCAGAAAAGCGGCCGCCGCGGCCGAGAATTGAACCAGCGTCCTTGGGCTGCAATCTAAACATAAAGGCTTACACGGATGTAGGAATAATCACTTAATACCTTGAAGCAAAAATACACTATGTACAAAGTGATGAACGACATCCTCCACTGCTGATACATAATACATTATGTACAAAATGATACAAACGCACTTCACTGCAGTTATAATACAGGTAATGATGATTACACTCGAAGGTTTTCGAACTTGATTTTTGAGGTTTTGAATTGCGTTCTTAGCATGTGTGTGATGTTCTTGAATGTTCTTGAAGTACGGTGTATCTTCTTTCCAGGTCTGCCAACTGCTTTTTCAACTCAGC
The DNA here is from genome assembly GCF_048455015.1 of Haemaphysalis longicornis. Taxonomy (NCBI): domain Eukaryota; kingdom Metazoa; phylum Arthropoda; class Arachnida; order Ixodida; family Ixodidae; genus Haemaphysalis; species Haemaphysalis longicornis. Next base: position 201,971,885 of record NW_027526203.1, read on the forward strand.
ACAATCCTTTTGTGTCTCACTAGCTGTGAGAGTTTCAATTGCCGAGTTTGGAATTCCGACATTCAAAGCTTCGACACCTGGGCTGTTGAGTTGGAGGTTTTCCGATGACGTGTCTTGTGATACCATCTCTTGTGATACCGATGACGTCTCTTGTGAGTTGACTCGGGGAGGATTTTCGCTGTCTGATGATGCGTGAAGTTCTTCAGCGGGGTTGTCCACCTCTTCATTGTTGGATGTGCGCTCAGGCTGCGTTCTGTCTCCGGGTGGCTTTCGCTGCTTTGGACCGATTTCTTAAGTAATGTACGCACTTATACGAAAACACGCAGTGAATGAAATGGCAAATGCCGACCTCTGATTGGGAAAGGCACAGCATTTGGCTTCAGCCCCTTCCATCCATCTGCACGGTTTTGTTCAAAACAGGATCCTTCAAAGTGAGCCTGCACGATAAATTGTCAATATAGGTGCCTTTTTCTCCCGAGAAATAAGAATAAATGACGCGAAATCAAGCAAATCGAACAAACCGGCATCCACGCGTATCGGCTCACATCCGCACATGATTCACAAAATAGAGGTGTAATTGACACATTTCTTTTCACCTCCATGTGCTACTTTTATGGCATGATAAGCGACAATAAATGTCTTAAATATTATAATTTTTGCGCACAACAATATTTATAACAGACCTTAGTTGAGACAACACGGAGAAACACGAGCATAACGCGTCGCATGCAGTTTTATGCTTTGGGATGTGTCATTCACACTGCCAAAAAATGGGCTTTTGGTGAAGTAAGCGTGATGCGCCGGGGTGACGCTTCGGGACTGAGAAAGGTCGCACACCTTTTTACAACGAGTACCTTATTTCGTGATACAAAGTGAAATGACTGAAGATGCAAAGCGCCACACGTTTTATATCGGCCCCCCCGCTTTAAGAGGCCACGTCCGTTTGCATCAATCAAAATATAAAAAGGCCGCAAAAGCATGATGAAACCTCCAACACAAACACGTAAAACCGTGCGTCTGGTATCAGGAAGCAGCCACGCAGACAAGCTTACAATAGCCCCAAATGGATTTGGCACTGCTGAGAAGCCGGGTACTTGCACTGCATATGCAGTAGTGCTTCGTCGGCTGCCACTTGTCCCGAATTGATCTTCACCGTCCACAGAAGCCGCCTTTTTGGGTGTCTCTAGGAAACGGAACATGCTCCAGAGATTTTTAGCGCTGCTAGAACACAAGAGAACGCAGCACCCAGGCATTCTGCAAAGAGATTTTGCGAAGAGCGCCGCTTTTCGCGCGCCTAGCGCGGGAGTCGGCGGGGGCGGGATGCAAGAAAATGGCGGCGGCCCCTCCCGAGTACCGGTCTTGGCGGCGGCGACCCCTTCAAAGAGTGGCGCCACACTCCGCGGAGCGGGCGCGCATCGAGGCACCCTAGGAAGCATCGAAACAGGCTACGCAGATGTACAACTACGACGATCGCTGAGCTGAATTTGTAGATTCCGCGCGTTTGTTCGCAAGAAATTGATAAAGCAGGCAATCGCGAAGTGTTTTCTGCCTTCGGAAACAGTCCGCGCACACGCCGGTCGCGCCTGCCAGCTCGGCACACTCAGCGGCTCGAACCGGCGCAGACCACGGTAGCAATCGCGCTTGTCGCTGCTCTTCTGAATCAATCTGATCGCTAAAAAGAAGTAGCTTATGCGAGAAAAGGGATGGTAGTGTGGTGAAAAGTTGTGTTACGGATTGTCATTCGCAGTTACACAGATAGCGGCGATCAAATATCCGCCAGGATGCTAAGCCTAAAGTTTCCAACACCCGAGCCGACCAGAGCAACGCACGCCGGTTGCGGGAGGTTGGGGCTCAGCGGGCTCTCATTGGCTGTGGCCTCACGACGATGGCAACGATGGCACGACTGCATCTGGCTTGCCAGACGCACGTCGTGAGCCTCCTCCGACCAGCGATCGACGCCAAAACGGGTCCTAACGATCAATCGTAACTATCAGTCGCATGCGAATCGCGTGCACTAGTCGTACATGTGTCCAGCGCTTAAAACGTCCTGCGTTCTATCGTCCTTTTTCAGATCCGTACTCCGGAGGTGCTGTTTGTCCTTTCCCGACGCACGCCCTGATTTCCGTACCTCAATTCCTTTTCGCCCGTTTTTCTGTACCTCACAACGCGGCCTTGAAACATAAAGATCTAAGGCTTCACCTTAAAAGCTTTTCCGCAGCAGACTTTAGGGCACCGTCAGCGGCGATGCTTTTTCGGCCCATCAGAGTTCAACCGATGTCAAAGCAGAATTTAAAGGTGCCCCTTTCCACAAATAGGCTCTACCACATAGGCTCCACTCCATCGGTGCGCTGCAAGGCATGTTGCCGAAAGCCCGATTTAGATGAACATGGCTCCTAGCCACCATGGGCTGTTTCTGCTCTATATTGCCGCTACGTTCGGCATATTTTAGTTAGCTGTTAGTTACAGTTCCCTTTGATTATACCCCGTGTCTCAAAACTGGCCTTCATTACTAAACAGCGCAACAAAAACACGGACTTTAGCTGAGGTACACAGCACGTGTTTTTGTTGCGCTGTTTAGTAATGATGGATAACCAACTCGCCCAATACTGCACTTTGCTTGAAAACTGGCACCTTTCTGTAATCAAGGCGGAAATTTCAGCGAGTCGGAATACGTTCATCTTGCAGGGCGTTCTATTACTTACTCGTGTCCCGTCCTTTTACCCTGTCCAAGATGAACCTTTCTGTAATGCGTGCAGCACTGGAATAACTACTTCGTGGAGCTAACGCAAACCTACAGGCGTAATATGCCCGGCTGCTGTTTGACATTATAGGTAAAAGGGGTGCTCTCCCAAAAGCGGGCTTCGTGCGTAACTGAAAACTTTCACTACGTTATATGGTATGTGATGTCACCCCTCAGAACACCGCAGGGAGGTAGACGTGGCAGACAAGTTCCATAAAAGCGCGCAGCCATGACGTAAAAAAACATTAACACTACTTAGTTTGATGCCGGTGTTATGTGCAATGATAAAACGTTGGCTTTATTCGAAGAGAGACAGATTACGTGCTAAGACACCCAGAAAAGCAACGGTGCTCCACACAGAAGTAACGCCTAGACCGAGGGGTTCGTGCATTTCAAATAATGGCAGGATAAAGTCAATGACCACGATCAAAACCCGGTACAGATTCAGGATCCACCAAATATATCAACTCCCACCAAATGATAGGCATACGGCCTCGCCTCGTACTACCGCGATCCGTGTATACACAATAGGAACCTGCAATGAGAGGACGATTTTATCAAGTGCACTAAGTAAGTTTAACAGAACCTTAAAAACCTATTCAACAGCACAACGCAGCCAACATAACTGAATGTTTTCAAGAATCGGATAGTGTACAGTACTTCATTTTACGCTTCTATCGAACGATGACTGTGGCCATGTCTTGAGTTTGCATGCACATCTGTCGCGCGTTAAAAACACCGTGTCATGTTTTGTCTCGCATATCCGCGCATTGTGGAATTTTTCTACGTCCTTTTGACAACACACTCCAGCGACTATCGCAAATACGGGCACCCATTGGACCAACCACGAAAACCTGCATGGTACCGCAGGTTTTAACGCGATAGCGTTGTTAGGCTCATTAGGCCCGGCCGCGGCGGCCGCTTTTCTGAAGGAGGCGAAAAGCAAAAACGCCCGTGTGTAAGATTTCGGCGTACGTAAAAGATCCCGAGGTGGTCAAAATTAATCCGGAGCACTCCACTACGGCGCGCCTCATCGCCGAGTTGCATCGGCGCGTTAAACCCTACAATCAATCAATCAATCAATCAATCAATCAATCAATCAATCAATCAATCAATCAATCAATCAATCAATCAATCAATCAATCAATCAACCAATCAATCAATCAATTAATTTTCGATTCCCCGTGGCTCCTAGCCGTCCGCTATCAGCCATGCCCATCAGGCATCCACGGAAATACGTCACCGCTGCCACCCAGAAGCTACAACTGAGGCAGCAAGATGCGAGGGCCCCACTGAACCTGTAATGTGGCGCTACGGCAACAGAAGTTTGGAAAGGAGGACAATGATACAACGTCGGATACGAAAGAAAGGAGACGCGTTTTCACTTATTGCCGCGCCTGCGTGGTGAAGTTTGTTCTATGCGCAGACGGTGGTAGTAGGCGCGGCAGACGCGGTCTTGAGCCGTGCCAGCCACTTATGTCATTACACCAAAGCGGGTTTCCACCAGATTAAAAATCTATATTTCCGGTAATTCATGCCCCCAGGCTACTTCTATGCTACGAGGAATGTCGTAGTGGAAGCCTCCGGAACTATTTTGAGCAGTTTAGGAACTTTAACGTGGGCCGGAATCTCGACACACTGCTGTTTTTGTTTTCTGCTTCCATCAGAAAAACGATCGCCGCGACCAGGAATTGAACCAGCGGCCTTGGGCTCAGCAGCGCAACGCCTTACTCACAGAGCCACCGCGCTGTGTTTTCCACCGGGACTTATGCCGTCACCAACAGTGGGTGACTTAACTAAAACAGGGTACAAAAGATTAACGGAGGTCTCTCAGAAATTAAGAAAGGCATAGATTATAAGCCCACGATGGCTAAAATAAAGCCAACTATGTAGCCCCTAATCCCATAAGTTTTCAAAATACTTTTCAATTTTCCCACGGTTATGTCTCCGCTGAAAGCTGCCTTTGGTAAACGACAGATGGCGCCACTCGGGCAAATTAAAATTCACCCTAGAAATTGGTGCGAATATCCCCCCAGAGAACAGCCGCGTAAGAATGCACGGCAGGGTTCTAGACAAGCGGGTAGTTCAGAACTCACAATCGCCAAAAACAGGAAATCTTTAACCAATTATTGGTCATAAGCGAAACGTCCAACCAAGAAAGAGAAATAAAAAGAGAGAGAAAAAAAATTGCGCCAATCCACCCCGTGAATGTGGTTGGAAAGCAAAGCTGTAAACGATTAACCATGCGACCTCACCTAAATTCAGTCACATCGCTCTACAGATAGTAAAACCAGAGAGAAAAGAAATGCACTTAACCACACCATTTATTACTTCAAAGAGATATTCTTGGTAAGGTTAAATCAATGCATGATGCATGAATGGTGTTTGGTTGAGTTGTATTAGTGTAGCACAAGAGTGGAAACTTTTTTATAAAATTAAAGTAAGCTCCAAACCGGTGTTAGGCGATCTGACTTCTCCGTCTCTGCGCCGCGGCCGGAGGTGACGAGATTTGCGGCAGAGAAGGAGGAGGAACGGGAGGAAGAAATACTTCTGTTCAGATTTCTGAACGGCCCAGAGTGCAGCCCTGGGGAGTGATTCCTTCTTCTGTGGGGCCCATATGCAGTCCGCGCGGCCTGTGTTCTGTCCACCCACTGAAGCTGGGTAGGTAGAGAGGGCCTGGAAAGCAGCATCTCCCATTGCTCTAGTTGGGTAGTTGACGGAAAGAGAGGAGGGTTCTCAGGGCTAAAGTCGCACACCCCGATTACGGGGCGGAGTGTTCCTACTTCTGAGCAAAATTTACATTCAGCGTCGGAGCGATTCGGATACATTAAGTATAGACGCGTAGCCTATGAGATTGTATGAGCCGTAGGGTAGTTTGTTGTTCTCTGGAAAGGTCAGGGTAAGGCGAAGGTATGGTCTGTCTCAGAAGGCGATAATGCGGGGTTATCTCCCTGAACGCGACAAGCAGGTGACTGTCCTCGTGCAGCTCCATAGCACGGGAGGTAAAAGCGCAGGCTTGTTGGGTGGGTGCATTTGTTGCCCTCCATTTAAGCGTGAGGGGGTGTCCAGATAAGCTGAATGGAACCGTTTGGGGAGTAGGTTTTTAGCACGCGCAGTGTAGGTCAGGACACCCAACCCGAATGGTAATTCCAGTAGGCTTGCTAGGAATCGGTGACTACCCTCCGAACCCTGGTTGAGTGAGAGCCAAGGTGATGGCTGCCTCTTCTGCTACCGTCATTTCTTATGTCCTAAGCGAGGTACACGCAAGGAGGTTGGTTCTGGAGGTAGCCACGATGATGGCGTATTGCTGCCCTCGATGTTTGGAGGCGTCTGTGTAGATAACTGCATGATCCCCACCGGGGGTGGTGTTTAGCGCTTGATACCGTGCTTTTCGGTGACCCTCGTCATGTGAGGGGTTCATATTTCTAAGCAAAGGGAGCATCTTTAGTTTTAGTCGCGAAGAGTCTGGGAGTACGTGAAGCAGAGTGACATTCTGGGCTTCCCAGCCAATCTGGTGCGGTTACCCACCGAAGTTCTGAGTCGGACCTTCTTGTTAGAAAGATGGCCTTCTCTCAGCTCTTCCACCTTTTGGTGGAGCCCCGTGCTAAGCAGCCTCTGTGTGGACGCACTCATGAGAAGACCAATGACCTGCTCGACCGCCTTTCTAATCATTATATAAAGCATCTTTATGTCTTCGTTGTCGAGAAGAAGACAGGAGGTTGACGTAAGTTACTCTCGAGATGACAAAATCTTCAATTAATCGAAAGGTACCGGATTCCTCTAGGCATCGCTTCTTGGTGGCAACTCGGCTGATCGTATGTATGATTTGATTAATGCTGTTTTAAAGCAAAGCTTTCTACCTCTACCCCCCAAGGGTTCTTTCGCGACCGTTGGTGTCACCAGAAAACTCCAGCGAACCAATAAAAGAATTTACTGGCACCGCCGGGAATCGAACCTGGAACTAATAGACTAACAAAGCGAGAGCCCGCTGTCTTACCGATTCAGCTACGAGCCCATGCGAACACGGGAAGACAAATGGTGTACTCACCAAGCACATCTACGGGTTTACCCCCTGCCTTCTCGCTGAATGATACGTGAAAGCGTCACACGACCACTCACGCCCGTCTAGCGGCCCTGTGCGCACCTTGCTCATGTGCTAAGAGTTACAAAAATTAAAGGAAGCTCACACCAATCCATGGAATCTCATTTTCAGTACGCCAATGTGCTAAAGCCTGTGGCCTCCAGTGTTCACGTAAAAAATCACAGCTCCTTGTCGTCCGCCCTCATGCCAAATCAAGGAATACATTCAAATACTCCTTGATGATCAGGCCATCACTCCACACCCCAGCATCAAGATCCTGGGCCTACATTTCCAGGCCAACACCAAGAGTGACGTCTCCTTGCAGCGCCTCAAAAACAGCATTAATCTAATCATACACATGATCAGGCGAGTTGCCACCAAGAAGCGAGGCCTAAAAGAATCCGGTACCTTTCGATTAATTGAGGCTTTTGTCCTCTCGAGAGTTACTTACGACAAACCCCTATCTCCTTCTCGACGAGGAAGACATAGAGATGCTTTACATAATGATTACAAAGGCGGTTGAGCAGGCCATTGGTCTTCTAATGAGTGCATCCACACTGAGGCTGCTTAGCACGGGCTCCACAACATGGTGGAAGAGCTGATAGAAGGCCATCTTTCTAACCAAAAGGTCCGACTCAGAACTGCGGTGGGTAACCGCATGCTTCACCAGATTGGCTGGGCAGCCCAAATTGTCACTCCGCTTGACGTACTCCCAGACTCTTGGCGACTAAAATTAAAGATGCTTCCTTTGCTTAGAAATATTAACCCCTCACATGACGAGGGTCAACGAAAAGCACGGGCTCAAGCGCTAAACAGCACCCTCGGTGGGGCTCATGCAGTTATCTACACAGACGCCTCCAAACATCGAGGGCAGCAATACGCCATCATCGTGGCTACCTCCAGAACCAACCTCCTTGCGTGTACCTCGCTTAGGACCCAACAAATGACGGCAGCAGAAGAGGCAGCCATCACCTTGGCTCTCACTCAACCAGGGGTTCGGAGGGTAGTCACCGATTCCCAGCAAGCCTACTGGAATTACCAGTCGAGTTGGGTGTCCTGACCTGCACTGTGCGTGCTAAAAAAACACTCCCCAAACGGTTCCATTCAGCTCATCTGGACACCGCCTCACTCTTCAATGGAGGGCAACAAATACGCCCACCCAACAAGCCTGCGCTGTTACCTCCAGTGCTATGGAGCTGAACGAGGGCAGTCACCCGCTTGTCACGTCCAGGGAGATAATCCAGCATTATCGCCTTCTGAGACAGACCGTACCTTCGCCTTACCCTGACCTTTCCAGAGAACAACAAACTACCCTACGGCTCATTCAATCCGGGCTCCTTCCCACAGCCTACGCGTCTTCACGTAATGCATCCGAATCGCTACGACGCTGAATGTAAATTTTTCTCAGAAGTAGGAATACTCCGCCCCGTAATCGGGGTGTTCGACTTTAGCCCTGAGCACCCTCCTCTCTTTCCGTCAATTACCCAACAAGATCAATGGGAGATGCGGCTGTCCAGGCCCTCTCTACCTACCCAGCTTCAGCGGGTGGACAGAACACAGGCCGCGCGGACTGCATATGGTCCCCACAGAAGAAGGAATCACTCCCCAAGGCTGCACTCTGGGACGTTCAGAAATCTGAACAGAAGTATTTCTTCCTCCTCCTTCTCAGCCGCAAGTCTCGTCGCCTCCGTCCACGGCGCAGAGACGGAGAAGTCAGATCGTCTAACACCAGGTTGGAGCTTACTTTGATTTTATAAAAAAAAGTTTCCACTCTTGCTACACCAATACAACTCAACCAAACACCGTTCATGCATCATGCATTGATTTAACCTTACCAAGAATATCTCTTTGAAGTAATAAATGGTGTGGTTAAGTGCATTTCACTTCTCTCTGGTTTTACTATTTGTAGAGCGATGTGAGTGATTTTAAGTGACGTCGCATGAGGAATCGTTATGGGTGCCGTTTACAGCTTTGCTTTCCAACCACATTCACGGGGTGGATTGGCGCGATTTTTTAAAGCAAAGCTTTCTACCTCTACCCCCCAAGGGTTCTTTCGCGACCGTTGGTGTCACCAGAAAACTCCAGTGAACAAATAAAAGAATTTACTGGCACCGCCAGGAATCGAACCTGGAACTAATCGACTAACAAAGCGAGAGCCCGTTGTCTTACCGATTTAGCTACGAGCCCACGCGAAGACGGGGAAGATAGGTGGTGTACTCACCACGCACATCTACGGGTTTAGCCCCTGCGTTCTCGCTGAATGCCACCTGAAAGCGTCACGCGACCACTCACGTCCGTCAAGCGGCCCTGTGCGCACCTTGCTCATGAGCTAAGAGTTACAAAAATTACAGGAAGCTCACACCAATGCATGGCATCTTACTTCTAGTACGCCAATGTGCTAAAGCTTGTGGCCTCCAGTGTTCACGTAAAAAAATCACAGATCCTTGTCGTCCACCCTCACGCCAAATCAAGGAATACATTCAACTACTCCTTGATGGCCAGGCCATCACTCCAAGCCCCAGCATCAAGATCCTGGGCCTACATCTCGAGGCTAACACCAAGAGTGACGCTTCCTTGCAGCGCCTCAAAAACAGCATTAATCAAATCATACATACGATCAGCCGAGTTGCCACCAAGAAGCGATGCCTAGAGGAATCCGGTACCTTTCGATTAATTGAAGATTTTGTCATCTCGAGAGTAACTTACGTCAACCCCCTGTCTTCTTCTCGACAACGAAGACATAGAGATGCTTTATATAATGATTAGAAAGGCGGTCGAGCAGGCCATTGGTCTTCTCATGAGGGCGTCCACACAGAGGCTGCTTAGCACGGGGCTCCACCAAAAGGTGGAAGAGCTGAGAGAAGGCCATCTTTCTAACAAGAAGGTCCGACTCAGAACTTCGGTGGGTAACTGCACCAGATTGGCTGGGCAGCCCAGAATGTCACTCTGCTTGACGTACTCCCAGACTCTTCGCGACTAAAACTAAAGATGCTCCCTTTGCTTAGAAATATGAACCCCTCACATGACGAAGGACAACGAAAAGCACGGTATCAAGCGCTAAACACCACCCCCGGTGGGGATCATGCAGTTATCTACACAGACGCCTCCAAACATCGAGGGCAGCAATATGTCATCATCGTGGCTACCTCCAGAAGCAACCTCCTTGCGTGTACCTCGCTTAGGACATAAGAAATGACGGTAGCAGAAGAGGCAGCCATCACCTTGGCTCTCACTCAACCAGGGTTCGGAGGGTAGCAACCGATTCCTAGCAAGCCTACTGGAATTACCATTCGGGTTGGGTGTCCTGACCTACACTGCGCGTGCTAAAAAACTACTCCCCAAACGGTTCCATTCAGCTTATCTGGACACCCCCTCACGCTTAAATGGAGGGCAACAAATGCGCCCACCCAACAAGCCTGCGCTTTTACCTCCCGTGCTATGGAGCTGTACGAGGACAGTCACCTGCTTGTCACGTTCAGGGAGATAACCCAGCATTATCGCCTTCTGAGACGGACCATACCTTCGCCTTACCCTGACCTTTCCAGAGAACAACAAACTACCCTACGGCTCATACAATCTCATAGCCTACGCGTCTTCACCTAATGTATCCGAATCGCTACGACGCTGAATGTAAATTTCGCTCAGAAATAGGAACACTCCGCCCCGTAATCGGGGTGTGCGACTTTAGCCCTGAGAACCCTCCTCTCTTTCCGTCAACTACCCAACTAGAGCAATGGGAGATGCTGCTTTCCAGGCCCTCTCTACCTACCCAGCTTCCGTGGGTGGACAGAACACAGGCCGCGCGGACTGCATATGGGCCCCACAGAAGAAGGAATCACTCCCCAGGGCTGCACTCTGGGCCGTTCAGAAATCTAAACAGAAGTATTTCTTCCTGCCGTTCCTCCTCCTTCTCTGCCGCAAATCTCGTCGCCTCCGGCCGCGGCGCAGAGACGGAGAAGTCAGATAGCCTAACACCGGTTTGGAGCTTACTTTAATTTTATAAAAAAGTTTCCACTCTTGTGCTACACTAATACTACTTTAATTTTATAAAAAAGTTTCCACTCTTGTGCTACACTAATACAACTCAACCAAACACCATTCATGCATCATGCATTGATTTAACCTTACCAAGAATATATCTTTGAAGTAGTAAATGGTATGGTTAAGTGCATTTCTTTTCTCTCTGGTTTTACTATTTGTAGAGCGATGTGACTGAATTTAAGTGAGGTCGCATGGTTAATCGTTTACAGCTTTGCTTTCCAACCACATTCACGGGGTGGATTGGCGCAATTTTTTTTAAAGCAAAGCTTTCTACCTCTACCCCCCAAGGGTTCTTTCGCGACCGTTGGTGTCACCAGAAAACTCCAGTGAACAAATAAAAGAATTTACTGGCACCGCCAGGAATCGAACCTGGAACTAATCGACTAACAAAGCGAGAGCCCGTTGTCTTACCGATTTAGCTACGAGCCCACGCGAAGGCGGGGAAGATAGGTGGTGTACTCACCAAGCACATCTACGGGTTTAGTCCCTGCGTTTTTGCTGAATGCCACGTGAAAGCGCCACGCGACCACTCACGTCCGTCAAGCGGCCCTGTGCGCACCTTGCTCATGAGCTAAGAGTTACAAAAATTACAGGAAGCTCACACCAATGCATGGCATCTTACTTCTAGTACGCCAATGTGCTAAAGCATGTGGCCTCCAGTGTTCACGTAAAAAATCACAGCTCCTTGTCGTCCGCCCTCACGCCAAATCAAGGAATAAATTCAAATACTCCTTGATGGCCAGGCCATCACTCCAAGCTACAGCATCAAGATCCTGGGCCTACATCTCGAGGCTAACACCAAGAGTGACGCTTCCTTGCAGCGCCTCAAAAACAGCATTAATCAAATCATACATACGATCAGCCGAGTTGCCACCAAGAAGCGATGCCTAGAGGAATCCGGTACCTTTCGATTAATTGAAGATTTTGTCATCTCGAGAGTAACTTACGTCAACCTCCTGTCTTCTTCTCGACAACGAAGACATAAAGATGCTTTATATAATGATTAGAAAGGCGGTCGAGCAGGCCATTGGTCTTCTCATGAGTGCGTCCACACAGAGGCTGCTTAGCACGGGGCTCCACCAAAAGGTGGAAGAGCTGAGAGAAGGCCATCTTTCTAACAAGAAGGTCCGACTCAGAACTTCGGTGGGTAACCGCACCAGATTGGCTGGGAAGCCCAGAATGTCACTCTGCTTCACGTACTCCCAGACTCTTCGCGACTAAAACTAAAGATGCTCCCTTTGCTTAGAAATATGAACCCCTCACATGACGAGGGTCACCGAAAAGCACGGTATCAAGCGCTAAACACCACCCCCGGTGGGGATCATGCAGTTATCTACACAGACGCCTCCAAACATCGAGGGCAGCAATACGCCATCATCGTGGCTACCTCCAGAACCAACCTCCTTGCGTGTACCTCGCTTAGGACATAAGAAATGACGGTAGCAGAAGAGGCAGCCATCACCTTGGCTCTCACTCAACCAGGGTTCGGAGGGTAGTCACCGATTCCTAGCAAGCCTACTGGAATTACCATTCGGGTTGGGTGTCCTGACCTACACTGCGCGTGCTAAAAAAAAATCGCGCCAATCCACCCCGTGAATGTGGTTGGAAAGCAAAGCTGTAAACGGCACCCATAACGATTCCTCATGCGACGTCACTTAAAATCACTCACATCGCTCTACAAATAGTAAAACCAGAGAGAAGTGAAATGCACTTAACCACACCATTTATTACTTCAAAGAGATATTCTTGGTAAGGTTAAATCAATGCATGATGCATGAACGGTGTTTGGTTGAGTTGTATTGGTGTAGCAAGAGTGGAAACTTTTTTTTATAAAATCAAAGTAAGCTCCAACCTGGTGTTAGACGATCTGACTTCTCCGTCTCTGCGCCGTGGACGGAGGCGACGAGACTTGCGGCTGAGAAGGAGGAGGAAGAAATACTTCTGTTCAGATTTCTGAACGTCCCAGAGTGCAGCCTTGGGGAGTGATTCCTTCTTCTGTGGTGACCATATGCAGTCCGCGCGGCCTGTGTTCTGTCCACCCGCTGAAGCTGGGTAGGTAGAGAGGGCCTGGACAGCCGCATCTCCCATTGATCTTGTTGGGTAATTGACGGAAAGAGAGGAGGGTGCTCAGGGCTAAAGTCGAACACCCCGATTACGGGGCGGAGTATTCCTACTTCTGAGAAAAATTTACATTCAGCGTCGTAGCGATTCGGATGCATTACGTGAAGACGCGTAGGCTGTGGGAAGGAGCCCGGATTGAATGAGCCGTAGGGTAGTTTGTTGTTCTCTGGAAAGGTCAGGGTAAGGCGAAGGTACGGTCTGTCTCAGAAGGCGATAATGCTGGATTATCTCCCTGGACGTGACAAGCGGGTGACTGCCCTCGTTCAGCTCCATAGCACTGGAGGTAACAGCGCAGGCTTGTTGGGTGGGCGTATTTGTTGCCCTCCATTGAAGAGTGAGGCGGTGTCCAGATGAGCTGAATGGAACCGTTTGGGGAGTGTTTTTTTAGCACGCACAGTGCAGGTCAGGACACCCAACTCGACTGGTAATTCCAGTAGGCTTGCTGGGAATCGGTGACTACCCTCCGAACCCCTGGTTGAGTGAGAGCCAAGGTGATGGCTGCCTCTTCTGCTGCCGTCATTTGTTGGGTCCTAAGCGAGGTACACGCAAGGAGGTTGGTTCTGGAGGTAGCCACGATGATGGCGTATTGCTGCCCTCGATGTTTGGAGGCGTCTGTGTAGATAACTGCATGAGCCCCACCGAGGGTGCTGTTTAGCGCTTGAGCCCGTGCTTTTCGTTGACCCTCGTCATGTGAGGGGTTAATATTTCTAAGCAAAGGAAGCATCTTTAATTTTAGTCGCCAAGAGTCTGGGAGTACGTCAAGCGGAGTGACAATTTGGGCTGCCCAGCCAATCTGGTGAAGCATGCGGTTACCCACCGCAGTTCTGAGTCGGACCTTTTGGTTAGAAAGATGGCCTTCTATCAGCTCTTCCACCATGTTGTGGAGCCCGTGCTAAGCAGCCTCAGTGTGGATGCACTCATTAGAAGACCAATGGCCTGCTCAACCGCCTTTGTAATCATTATGTAAAGCATCTCTATGTCTTCCTCGTCGAGAAGGAGATAGGGGTTTGTCGTAAGTAACTCTCGAGAGGACAAAAGCCTCAATTAATCGAAAGGTACCGGATTCTTTTAGGCCTCGCTTCTTGGTGGCAACTCGCCTGATCATGTGTATGATTAGATTAATGCTGTTTTTGAGGCGCTGCAAGGAGACGTCACTCTTGGTGTTGGCCTGGAAATGTAGGCCCAGGATCTTGATGCTGGGGTGTGGAGTGATGGCCTGATCATCAAGGAGTATTTGAATGTATTCCTTGATTTGGCATGAGGGCGGACGACAAGGAGCTGTGATTTTTTACGTGAACACTGGAGGCCACAGGCTTTAGCACATTGGCGTACTGAAAATGAGATTCCATGGATTGGTGTGAGCTTCCTTTAATTTTTGTAACTCTTAGCACATGAGCAAGGTGCGCACAGGGCCGCTAGACGGGCGTGAGTGGTCGTGTGACGCTTTCACGTATCATTCAGCGAGAAGGCAGGGGGTAAACCCGTAGATGTGCTTGGTGAGTACACCATTTGTCTTCCCGTGTTCGCATGGGCTCGTAGCTGAATCGGTAAGACAGCGGGCTCTCGCTTTGTTAGTCTATTAGTTCCAGGTTCGATTCCCGGCGGTGCCAGTAAATTCTTTTATTGGTTCGCTGGAGTTTTCTGGTGACACCAACGGTCGCGAAAGAACCCTTGGGGGGTAGAGGTAGAAAGCTTTGCTTTAAAAACTACTCCCCAAACGGTTCCATTCAGCTTATCTGGACACCCCCTCACGCTTAAATGGAGGGCAACAAATGCACCCACCCAACAAGCCTGCGCTTTTACCTCCCGTGCTATGGAGCTGCACGAGGACAGTCACCTGCTTGTCGCGTTCAGGGAGATAACCCCGCATTATCGCCTTCTGAGACAGACCATACCTTCGCCTTACCCTGACCTTTCCAGAGAACAACAAACTACCCTACGGCTCATACAATCTCATAGGCTACGCGTCTATACTTAATGTATCCGAATCGCTCCGACGCTGAATGTAAATTTTGCTCAGAAGTAGGAACACTCCGCCCCGTAATCGGGGTGTGCGACTTTAGCCCTGAGAACCCTCCTCTCTTTCCGTCAACTACCCAACTAGAGCAATGGGAGATGCTGCTTTCCAGGCCCTCTCTACCTACCCAGCTTCAGTGGGTGGACAGAACACAGGCCGCGCGGACTGCATATGGGCCCCACAGAAGAAGGAATCACTCCCCAGGGCTGCACTCTGGGCCGTTCAGAAATCTGAACAGAAGTATTTCTTCCTCCCGTTCCTCCTCCTTCTCTGCCGCAAATCTCGTCACCTCCGGCCGCGGCGCAGAGACGGAGAAGTCAGATCGCCTAACACCGGTTTGGAGCTTACTTTAATTTTATAAAAAAGTTTCCACTCTTGTGCTACACTAATACAACTCAACCAAACACCATTCATGCATCATGCATTGATTTAACCTTACCAAGAATATCTCTTTGAAGTAATAAATGGTGTGGTTAAGTGCATTTCTTTTCTCTCTGGGTTTACTATCTGTAGAGCGATGTGACTGAATTTAGGTGAGGTCGCATGGTTAATCGTTTACAGCTTTGCTTTCCAACCACATTCACGGGGTGGATTGGCGCAATTTTTTTTGAGGCGCTGCAAGGAAGCGTCACTCTTGGTGTTAGCCTCGAGATGTAGGCCCAGGATCTTGATGCTGTAGCTTGGAGTGATGGCCTGGCCATCAAGGAGTATTTGAATTTATTCCTTGATTTGGCGTGAGGGCGGACGACAAGGAGCTGTGAATTTTTACGTGAACACTGGAGGCCACATGCTTTAGCACATTGGCGTACTAGAAGTAAGATGCCATGCACTGGTGTGAGCTTCCTGTAATTTTTGTAACTCTTAGCTCATGAGCAAGGTGCGCACAGGGCCGCTTGACGGACGTCAGTGGTCGCGTGGCGCTTTCACGTGGCATTCAGCAAAAACGCAGGGACTAAACCCGTAGATGTGCTTGGTGAGTACACCACCTATCTTCCCCGCCTTCGCGTGGGCTCGTAGCTAAATCGGTAAGACAACGGGCTCTCGCTTTGTTAGTCGATTAGTTCCAGGTTCGATTCCTGGCGGTGCCAGTAAATTCTTTTATTTGTTCACTGGAGTTTTCTGGTGACACCAACGGTCGCGAAAGAACCCTTGGGGGGGGTAGAGGTAGAAAGCTTTGCTTTAAAAAAAAAATCGCGCCAATCCACCCCGTGAATGTGGTTGGAAAGCAAAGCTGTAAACGGCACCCATAACGATTCCTCATGCGACGTCACTTAAAATCACTCACATCGCTCTACAAATAGTAAAACCAGAGAGAAGTGAAATGCACTTAACCACACCATTTATTACTTCAAAGAGATATTCTTGGTAAGGTTAAATCAATGCATGATGCATGAACGGTGTTTGGTTGAGTTGTATTGGTGTAGCAAGAGTGGAAACTTTTTTTTATAAAATCAAAGTAAGCTCCAACCTGGTGTTAGACGATCTGACTTCTCCGTCTCTGCGCCGTGGACGGAGGCGACGAGACTTGCGGCTGAGAAGGAGGAGGAAGAAATACTTCTGTTCAGATTTCTGAACGTCCCAGAGTGCAGCCTTGGGGAGTGATTCCTTCTTCTGTGGGGACCATATGCAGTCCGCGCGGCCTGTGTTCTGTCCACCCGCTGAAGCTGGGTAGGTAGAGAGGGCCTGGACAGCCGCATCTCCCATTGATCTTGTTGGGTAATTGACGGAAAGAGAGGAGGGTGCTCAGGGCTAAAGTCGAACACCCCGATTACGGGGCGGAGTATTCCTACTTCTGAGAAAAATTTACATTCAGCGTCGTAGCGATTCGGATGCATTACGTGAAGACGCGTAGGCTGTGGGAAGGAGCCCGGATTGAATGAGCCGTAGGGTAGTTTGTTGTTCTCTGGAAAGGTCAGGGTAAGGCGAAGGTACGGTCTGTCTCAGAAGGCGATAATGCTGGATTATCTCCCTGGACGTGACAAGCGGGTGACTGCCCTCGTTCAGCTCCATAGCACTGGAGGTAACAGCGCAGGCTTGTTGGGTGGGCGTATTTGTTGCCCTCCATTGAAGAGTGAGGCGGTGTCCAGATGAGCTGAATGGAACCGTTTGGGGAGTGTTTTTTTAGCACGCACAGTGCAGGTCAGGACACCCAACTCGACTGGTAATTCCAGTAGGCTTGCTGGGAATCGGTGACTACCCTCCGAACCCCTGGTTGAGTGAGAGCCAAGGTGATGGCTGCCTCTTCTGCTGCCGTCATTTGTTGGGTCCTAAGCGAGGTACACGCAAGGAGGTTGGTTCTGGAGGTAGCCACGATGATGGCGTATTGCTGCCCTCGATGTTTGGAGGCGTCTGTGTAGATAACTGCATGAGCCCCACCGAGGGTGCTGTTTAGCGCTTGAGCCCGTGCTTTTCGTTGACCCTCGTCATGTGAGGGGTTAATATTTCTAAGCAAAGGAAGCATCTTTAATTTTAGTCGCCAAGAGTCTGGGAGTACGTCAAGCGGAGTGACAATTTGGGCTGCCCAGCCAATCTGGTGAAGCATGCGGTTACCCACCGCAGTTCTGAGTCGGACCTTTTGGTTAGAAAGATGGCCTTCTATCAGCTCTTCCACCATGTTGTGGAGCCCGTGCTAAGCAGCCTCAGTGTGGATGCACTCATTAGAAGACCAATGGCCTGCTCAACCGCCTTTGTAATCATTATGTAAAGCATCTCTATGTCTTCCTCGTCGAGAAGGAGATAGGGGTTTGTCGTAAGTAACTCTCGAGAGGACAAAAGCCTCAATTAATCGAAAGGTACCGGATTCTTTTAGGCCTCGCTTCTTGGTGGCAACTCGCCTGATCATGTGTATGATTAGATTAATGCTGTTTTTGAGGCGCTGCAAGGAGACGTCACTCTTGGTGTTGGCCTGGAAATGTAGGCCCAGGATCTTGATGCTGGGGTGTGGAGTGATGGCCTGATCATCAAGGAGTATTTGAATGTATTCCTTGATTTGGCATGAGGGCGGACGACAAGGAGCTGTGATTTTTTACGTGAACACTGGAGGCCACAGGCTTTAGCACATTGGCGTACTGAAAATGAGATTCCATGGATTGGTGTGAGCTTCCTTTAATTTTTGTAACTCTTAGCACATGAGCAAGGTGCGCACAGGGCCGCTAGACGGGCGTGAGTGGTCGTGTGACGCTTTCACGTATCATTCAGCGAGAAGGCAGGGGGTAAACCCGTAGATGTGCTTGGTGAGTACACCATTTGTCTTCCCGTGTTCGCATGGGCTCGTAGCTGAATCGGTAAGACAGCGGGCTCTCGCTTTGTTAGTCTATTAGTTCCAGGTTCGATTCCCGGCGGTGCCAGTAAATTCTTTTATTGGTTCGCTGGAGTTTTCTGGTGACACCAACGGTCGCGAAAGAACCCTTGGGGGGTAGAGGTAGAAAGCTTTGCTTTAAAAAAGATTAGACTCATTCAACCAGTGATCATGACTGGAAGATCGCAGAGCCTGCCGTACCACAAAGGTACCGGCACCAAATAAAGGGAACGAAACACCATCATTAGGACAGCACATAAAACTGTTGTCAACCTCCGAATTTTTGCCATGAGACGAACTAACAAAGGATGGACAACAAGAGTAACATAATGAACATGCATACACGGGTCTAGAAGAATGGGACGGCCATTTACTCGATGGAGGGATGAAATACCACAAATAATGGTCTCCGGAAGCGCAGGACAACAGCAGGTGAAGGTCAATAGAAGAGTCCTTCACGCTGCAGTCGTCCTACATTAGGTGTTGGTGATAATGACGATGAATAGGTCCTCAACTTGTGCTTTACTAACGCATTTAATAAAAATCGGAAAAATGCGCTCTCCCAGCACCAAGAAAGCAGATGTAAAAACAAAATTGGGAGAGGCTATCATACCCTCTTTGCAAAGAAATAGGCACCCCCAAACAGGCACCCCAAAACTGTAAAGAAAAGACAGGCACCCCCACTTATTGGAAAGGAAACCACCGCACGCCATAATAGACATAGCACCGATCCAGCGACCCCGCATAAAAGCTTTCCTCTAGTAAAAATAAGGATACAATGCTACACAAGGGGAGAATGGCAGACTCAAGTTCATTCGGGGAAAGTTTCAGTATCATGAGACCAAAGTATACACCGATTCCAGGACGGGATAAAGCGTAGTTGACGACTCTGGCATTCTTTGTGACTGCATGACCCTCCAACATGCATGAACAAAGAAGTGGGAGTCGGAGCCATCCTTTAGGCCAGAAGCGCCAACTACGGGGGGGCAGTGGGGCTCGTGCCCCCCCCCCCGGACGGCTTTACGGGGGGGCAGAGCCCCCTCCGGCCCCGGCTGAGGATTTTTTTAAGGGCTTGGCTCGGCTCTGAGCCCGTCGACATCGGACTGTTGGCCGTCCTGTCTGCCAACTATTGTTTACAATAGGGGTTGGGATCTTGAAAGACAGTTCCGTTCTCCCGATGGGCAGGGGAAACGCAGGGCCGTGTTGCTGTTCTTCACGGTGAGTTAGACGTGCTCAGTGTGCGGATTGTTGACAACAATGTAGCGCTGCGCTTGGCTATGGTGGCTAGAAGGGTGGCCCTTCTAGCCACCATAGCTTGGCTTCAGCAGCACGCCAGCAAAGCGACATTTTGTCGGGAGCATTGGTCGGCGCACTCACTCGTGAGTACACTCATTTATACTCATTTGTACTCAAACTCACGAGTGAGTACGATGATGAGTGAGTACACACCCAGAATAAAAAAGTGAGTATGATCACGATTGAGTACAGGGGTAAGTCCACTGTGACTCGTGAGTACAGAACTCATGAGTACACTACTCGAGAGTATGAGTGCTCATGAGTACAATACTCATGAGCATGAGTACTCATGAGTATGAGTACTGGTGAGTATGGTACTCATGAGTACACAGTACTCATGATTACGATACTTATGAATACTGTATTTTTGAGTGCTTGCACTCGTGAGTAAATGCACTCGTGAGTAAATGCACTCGTGAGTACAGCAGTGCAAACAAGTGCTATCACAAACGCAAGTGCGGACGCACGTGTACGAGTTTCAGACATTAAGCGGTGGCGCTGTGCTGCTTAACTCTCAAGGATGGTAAAATCAGGCAATGAAAACTGCACTTCCCTCCCTTGCCTGTCCTTGTTTAGCGCTGTTAGCGTTTTTCGGCGGTCACTCGCTAAGGGGTCGCGGTGAAAACTGTGGCCGCGCTTCCCGGTGGGAAGCGCGGCCACAGTTGCTCGGTTTCTACGGCACCTGTTGATTGGAGCAGTTATTTTTGATTACAAATGCGCGGCCTGGGAGCGCGTAGCAGCTTCGTTCCGCTTGCTTCATTCAAATTGTTTTAGGGGAAGCGGTGGGGGCTGCTCACAAATCATGCACTACGCGCACCGAAGTCGCTCTTTTCCGATCTTAAGCAGTTTCCATAGATGCATGTCATGCTCTGGAGTCGTTTCGTGAGCGGAGCCGCTCGTTTAAACAGTCGCAGTTAGTTTACGTGATTCGCGTCAAATTGACTGCATTGTCTGTGTCAACCACATGGTTTTATTGGGCTCTCGTTTTGAAACTTTTTGCTCAGGTTTGGTAGCACTGTGTCCTCGTGCTGTCCATTTACAAGTGAGCATATAGCCCCACCGTGCAGGTTGTGGGTTGTTAATCGGACATTATAATGCACAGTCGAACGCGTGTGACGCCTTGTTTCGCCTTGCATATTTTGTCGAACAGCGCTGGCATCTTGCTGCTGGAGGAGCGTTTTGCTTTCGAATGGCAACCCGATGCGCTGTTTCTGGTTTATGCCACCGTGTAATGATGAAGCTGACGAAGATGGTGAATTTCGGTGGTTGTTCTTCCCCTACCTTCGTCTGCTGTTCACTGGCGGGGCGACCACTCCTCGCTAGCAACTTGTGCCGAGTGTAAGCTCGCACTGTGGAAGGCCTCGTGAAAGGGCCGTTTTATATATGATGAACGCCAACGCCAGACGTTGGGATTTTACGTTTAGCTCGCGTCTTGGAACGTCTCGTAAAATATGTTGCTTGCCCATAACGACGCCAGCGCACATTTTTATCGATAGCTCTCAGCTTCATCAGCGCTTCTCGAACCAAGAGCTGCCGATTTTCACTGTGCAACCAACGCACCAACACGGGAATACAGTGAAGTCAGTGCAAGCTATCACGCCTCCGAAAAGCCTGTCTGCAAACTTTGTTTTCGAGGTCACAAAGCACGCCAGAGCAGTTGGACAGTGCTGTAACGGCTGCCAAGCATCGGTAGCAACTGGGTGCACTGCGGTCGTCGACTGCGAGCGATACCCGCTCCAAGCCTCCAAAACACATACACATACACAGTTGGGACTGGGCCATCCCAGCTCAGTCACTCCTGTTGCGACGTTGCCCTTCCCAGTCCGCTATCGACGCTGCGCAGACCATAGCGACGAAGTAGCCGAGCTGATGGTTATTTCAACCAGCATTTATATACAATATATACAAAGGTAGCAAGAGCGTTACATGGCTAAGACAAGCGCGATAGCACTTCTCAACTCAGGGCCTTCGATGAGATGTCGCCGCACCACCGCTGCTTCCGGGCTGGTTTTATACCCAGAGGGTTACGTTGCAGCCGCGTGCAGTTCCAATGCCTCCAGTCGGAGCTATCACTGGCCGCATTATGAATCTGGCGAATGGAGGCGAAGCGATTGCGTCAGCCGACCCGCCACGACCGGGAAAGGGAAGGTGACTCTGTGGCGGCGTCTCGAGGCGCTACTTGCTGCGTGTCTGCGGGGATTAGTTCGTCCCAGGCATGATTTGGTCCAGCCGTCGCGATGGGAAAGAGAGAGCAGACTCGGCGGCGCCTTTCTCGCCCAGTCGCGGCATGTCTGACACGGGCGGTTGGACCTAGGCGCGAATAAACCCCGCCATCGGCTCGTCGCCAGGTGCAGCGAATTTGTGTCGAACGCTCTGGCACAACACACACGCGGATACAAAAATGTGTGGTCAAAGTCAGACCCTTTTCGGGGGCTCTTAACGGAAATGAACTTAGCAGCGCGTAGCGCCCCTCTCGTGTTCCTTTCTCGTGTACCTTTCTTTTTACCCCCGAACTGCCCATTAAAAGCAAAACAAATCGACTCGTTTTTTGGGCTGATGTTTCAGTCATGCAATATTTTTGAATAAATGTGGCCAGTAAAATACGTATTCAAAGAAATTTCTACTGGATGCGTGAAACCGCTGAAGTTCACGGTTCATAGATTTGCAGGACGTCTTATTTGGGGACACCTCGTAGTTAGCCGACACAATGTAAAAGGCCCTCACTGCTGCAGGTGCCCCTTATGATGATGATGATGATGATGATGATTAGTGGTAGCCTCTTTGTAGCGGGGTGATGACGTGTCATCTCATAGGACCCCCCACCGCTTCCTCCCCCCTCCCTTCGCCGCTTCGAGGCGCACTCCAGGTCTGCCCCCCCCGGAAAAATAAGAAGTCTACGCCACTGCTTTAGGCAATCCAAATAGCGGAAGTACCAGATAAAATCATAACATCATTACAGACTCCCAAAGAACATTATACAGTTTTCTGGCGGCGGAATACGGAGCGCTTGGGTAAGATATTCTAATCCATAATGCAGAAAACTAAAAACGCTACCTGGACAGGCCGATCCAATGGTCTGAAAGCGAACGACGCACTATGCAAGAGGCACACGAACTCACATACGGTGCTCCTTGTAACCATGACTACCACACTGCCCTCTTCGAAAAAACATTGCGCCAATCCACCCCGTGAATGTGGTTGGAAAGCAAAGCTGTAAACGATTAACCATGCGACGTCACTTAAATTCAGTCACATCGCTCTACAAATAGTAAAACCAGAGAGAAAAGAAATGCACTTAACCACACCATTTATTACTTCAAAGAGATATTCTTGGTAAGGTTAAATCAATGCATGATGCATGAATGGTGTTTGGTTGAGTTGTATTAGTGTAGCACAAGAGTGGAAACCTTGTGCTGGGAAACCTTGTGTAGCACAAGAGTGGAAACTTTTTTATAAAATTTAAGTAAGCTCCAAACCGGTGTTAGGCGATCTGACTTCTCCGTCTCTGCGCCGCGGCCGGAGGCGACGAGATTTGCGGCAGAGAAGGAGGAGGAGCGGGAGGAAGAAATACTTCTGTTCAGATTTCGGAACGGCCCAGAGTGCAGCCCTGGGGAGTGATTCCTTCTTCTGTGGGGCCCATATGCAGTCCGCGCGGCCTGTGTTCTGTCCACCCACTGAAGCTGGGTAGGTAGAGAGGGCCTGGACAGCACCATCTCCCATTGCTCTAGTTGGGTAGTTGACGGAAAGAGAGGAGGGTTCTCAGGGCTAAAGTCGCACACCCCGATTACGGGGCGGAGTGTTCCTACTTCTGAGCGAAATTTACATTCAGCGTCGTAGCGATTCGGATACATTAAGTGAAGATGCGTAGGCTATGAGATTGTATGAGCCGTAGGGTAGTTTGTTGTTCTCTGGAAAGGTCAGGGTAAGGCGAAGGTATGGTCTGTCTCAGAAGGCGATAATGCTGGGTTATCTCCCTGAACGTGACAAGCAGGTGACTGTCCTCGTGCAGCTCCATAGCACGGGAGGTAAAAGCGCAGGCTTGTTGGGTGGGCGCATTGGTTGCCCTCCTTTAAGCGTGAGGGGGTGTCCAGATAAGCTGAATGGAACCGTTTGGGGAGTAGTTTTTAAAGCAAAGCTTTCTACCTCTACCCCCCAAGGGTTCTTTCGCGACCGTTGGTGTCACCAGAAAACTCCAGTGAACAAATAAAAGAATTTACTGGCACCGCCAGGAATCGAACCTGGAACTAATCGAATAACAAAGCGAGAGCCCGTTGTCTTACCGATTTAGCTACGAGCCCACGCGGAGGCGGGGAAGATAGGTGGTGTACTCACCAAGCACATCTACGGGTTTAGCCCCTGCGTTCTCGCTGAATGCCACCTGAAAGCGTCACGCGACCACTCACGTCCGTCAAGCGGCCTTGTGCGCATCTTGCTCATGAGCTAAGAGTTACAAAAATTACAGGAAGCTCACACCAATGCATGGCATCTTACTTCTAGTACGCCAATGTGCTAAAGCTTGTGGCCTCCAGTGTTCACGTAAAAAATCACAGATCCTTGTCGTCCGCCCTCACGCCAAATCAAGGAATACATTCAACTACTCCTTGATGGCCAGGCCATCACTCCAAGCCCCAGCATCAAGATCCTGGGCCTACATCTCGAGGCTAACACCAAGAGTGACGCTTCCTTGAAGCGCCTCAAAAACAGCATTAATCAAATCATACATACGATCAGCCGAGTTGCCACCAAGAAGCGATGCCTAGAGGAATCCGGTGCCTTTCGATTAATTGAAGATTTTGTCATCTCGAGAGTAACTTACGTCAACCGCCTGTCTTCTTCTCGACAACGAAGACATAGAGATGCTTTATATAATGATTAGAAAGGCGGTCGAGCAGGCCATTGGTCTTCTCATGAGGGCGTCCACACAGAGGCTGCTTAGCACGGGGCTCCACCAAAAGGTGGAAGAGCTGAGACATCTTTCTAACCAGAAGGTCCGACTCAGAACTTCGGTCGGTAACCGCACCAGATTGGCTGGGCAGCCCAGAATGTCACTCTACTTGACGTACTCCCAGACTCTTCGCGACTAAAACTAAAGATGCTCCCTTTGCTTAGAAATATGAACCCCTCACATGACGAGGGTCACCGAAAAGCACGGTATCAAGCGCTAAACACCACCCCCGGTGGGGATCATGCAGTTATCTACACAGACGCCTCCAAACATCGAGGGCAGCAATACGCCATCATCGTGGCTACCTCCAGAACCAACCTCCTTGCGTGTACCTCGCTTAGGACATAAGAAATGACGGTAGCAGAAGAGGCAGCCATCACCTTGGCTCTCACTCAACCAGGGTTCGGATGGTAGTCACCGATTCCTAGCAAGCCCACTGGAATTACCATTCGGGTTGGGTGTCCTGACCTACACTGCGCGTGCTAAAAAACTACTCCCCAAACGGTTCCATTCAGCTTATCTGGACACCCCCTCACGCTTAAATGGAGGGCAACAAATGCGCCCACCCAACAAGCCTTCGCTTTTACCTCCCGTGCTATGGAGCTGCACGAGGACAGTCACCTGCTTGTCACGTTCAGGGAGATAACCCAGCATTATCGCCTTCTGAGACAGACCATACCTTCGCCTTACCCTGACCTTTCCAGAGAACAACAAACTACCCTACGGCTCATACAATCTCATAGCCTACGCGTCTTCACTTAATGTATCCGAATCGCTACGACGCTGAATGTAAATTTCGCTCAGAAGTAGGAACACTCCGCCCCATAATCGGGGTGTGCGACTTTAGCCCTGAGAACCCTCCTCTCTTTCCGTCAACTACCCAACTAGAGCAATGGGAGATGGTGCTGTCCAGGCCCTCTCTACCTACCCAGCTTCAGTGGGTGGACAGAACACAGGCCGCGCGGACTGCATATGGGCCCCACACAAGAAGGAATCACTCCCCAGGGCTGCACTCTGGGCCGTTCCGAAATCTGAACAGAAGTATTTCTTCCTCCCGCTCCTCCTCCTTCTCTGCCGCAAATCTCGTCGCCTCCGGGCGCGGTGCAGAGACGGAGAAGTCAGATCGCCTAACACCGGTTTGGAGCTTACTTTAATTTTATAAAAAAGTTTACACTCTTGTGCTACACTAATACAACTCAACCAAACACCATTCATGCATCATGCATTGATTTAACCTTACGAAGAATATCTCTTTGAAGTAATAAATGGTGTGGTTAAGTGCATTTCTTTTCTCTCTGGTTTTACTATTTGTAGAGCGATGTGACTGAATTTAAGTGAGGTCGCATGGTTAATCGTTTACAGCTTTGCTTTCCAACCACATTCACGGGGTGGATTGGCGCAATTTTTTTAGCACGCGCAGTGTAGGTCAGGACACCCAACCCGACTGGTAATTCCAGTAGGCTTGCTAG
>NW_027526203.1:202002892-202007892 GCF_048455015.1 Haemaphysalis longicornis
TTCCGTCCGACGTGGCTTCAGGACCTTCGGCGCTTCGTCTCGGCTGAAGCAATTGCTGTTTCTGGGCCAGGCATCATCAACGCATCATCGCCATCCCTGGCGACAAGCGAATACGTCTGCACTTTTCATCGCATCCCCCATCCGAATTTAATCGTCAACTTGCCTCGGCGTCGACCGGGACGGCCGTCATCGACCGGGGAATCATGCCACCGGACAGGACAATCCACGTGCCGCCATGGCCCACCAACAAATGACAAGGAAGAAGTTCGGTGCGGGGTGCAGCCAGCCCGGGCTCAGTTATGGTTTCATGTAAATAGTTATTTGCTTCATGTAAATATAGCTTCATCACCAAATGAGTCGTGTCATCTGCCACTACGTTACAGTATTATAGGTCACCATATCACTAGCCATGAATACATTTTTTTTTGCATGAGGGCTTAAATCTGCGCCCTTTGAAATATTCGAATCGCCTCTAATTACTGCTGCCGAAATGGATTATTAGCACACAGGAAGTCTGCGTGAAGATCACGGCTCATTAAGAAAATTTCACGCGGAAGTAGCTAAGCAAATGGCACTCAGACATCCCCCAACAATGTCCCTTTCTTTATTCTCAACATGGGAAAAATTCAGTGCCTTTCGACTTTGTGAAGAAGGGGGACCAGCACAAGGCGCAGTCCATGAGGGCTCGAGATAAAGCACATTGTTTATAATGTGCCATTGAGCATACTTCCTAAGAAATTAGCTGAATGAACGAAAATTTTATTCGAGGGGGCAAACCTGTGGCCATCGGTTTCCCTTCAAGAAGCGCTGCAGACGGGAATCCCAGAATATTTGCAACTTTACTGTGAACTACGTAATAATTTATTTATTTATTTAAAACATACTGCAAGCCCATCGAAGGGCCCAAGCAGGAGGGGCATCACAAGAAAAAAAAAACATTTAGGCGCAATACACATGGTACACTGATCAAAATAGTTTGAACAAATACAGGAATGCACCAAAGTTACAAAAATACCAATACACGTGGCACACTGTTGGAAATAGATTGCACACATACACAGGAATGCATCAAAATTGCAAAACAATGCCATTCAGAATTTCAGTTGTTCAAGGGAGTGAATATTGGTCACCGCCGATTCAGTTAGTTTATTCCAATCTGTAATTGTACGCGGGAAAAAGGAAAACTTAAAAATGTTAGTTCGAACGCTGTACGGAGTCAAAGATTCGAGGTGTCTATGCCGTGTCTGTCGGGAAGTTAGTGGCTGAAGGAATTCCTCGGGTTTAAGTGAAAGTTTGTTATTTTTAAGCAAGAATAGAAATTTTAACCTTTGAATTTGACGGCGTGCTTGAAGTGTTGGAATGCCATGCTCTTCCATTAATCTTGTCGGTGAGTCACTGGGACGATATTTCGAAAAAATGAATCGGACGGATTTACGCTGTTTCATTTCAAGAGCGTTAATATTACTTTTAGTATGAGGATCCCAGACAGTGCAGGCGTATTCCACTCGCGGTCTAATTATGGATGTATAGGCGAGTAGCTTAACGTTTGCTGGGGCCTTTTTAAGCTTGTGTCTAAGGAAGCAAAATTTTCGGAAAGAAGCTGCACATGTGTTTGATACGTGTTTGTTCCAGCTCAAGCTATTTGTTATAGTGACGCCAAGATATTTGAATTCTGATACTTGTTCTAACGGTTGTGACGGAAGATTGCAAGGGAAGGACAGTTTATTCTGTTTGTTAGTTATGTTCATAAAAACGGATTTTTTGCCATTGAGCTTCGTTCCACATTTATCGCACCACGCCTGAACACAATGAAGATTTCTGTTCAGCATTTGTTGATCTTCAGGACATGTTATTTTGTTGTATAGAATACAGTCATCAGCAAATAATTTAATTTTCACGGGATCACTAATAAGCGTTACAAGATCGTTAATATAAATTAGAAATAATAACGGGTCTAATATGCTTCCTTGTGGAACACCCGAAAGAACAGGAAGCCGAGTAGAAGAATGTTCATCGATGCAAACATATTGGAAGCGGTTCGACAAGTAGGAAGAGATCCAATTAGGAACAAATGCTGGAAGACCAATCACTTTTAACGTGTGCATTGAATGAACATGGGAAACTAAATCAAAAGTTTTCTAGAAATCTAGAAAAACAACATCAACTTGACCAGTTTTATCAAGAACGCTAGCAAAATCATGAACAATAGAGGTAAGTGGCGTGACCGTGGAAAATCCTTTTCTGAAGCCGTGTTGACAGTCAGATAATAAGTTGTTTCTGTTTGAAAAAATTATAATGTAGTCAGCTATAATGTGTTTGAGAAGTGTACAACAAGAAGTCAGAGAGATTGGACGGTAATTAGTAAACAGCGTCTCGTCGCCTATTTTAAATACTGGAACTCTGCGGGCTAATTTCCAATCCTCAGGTACAACACCAGACAAAAAAAATGCTCGAAAAATGATTACTAAAAATTGGGATATAATTTCAGCATAACGGTGCAAAAATATATTCGGAATACCATCAGGACCGGTCGACGCTTTCGTTTTGAGGTTCCACAACATGGAAAATACGCCAGGCTGTGACACAATATCAGCTTCGCTTGCGGATGATAATACGGAGCAAGGCATTGCACAATCAGATTTAAGAAAAACGCTGTTAAAATACTTATTGAACTGTTCTGCAATGCTATGCTTATCAGTGATGTCAACGCCCTCATGTAGAATTCGTTGAATCGTTTTTTTTTGTTTTTGCGCAGGAAAGTCCAAAATTTATGCGGAACGGAGCGAATAAAGTCTGGCAGGGTCTGTTCAAAATAACGTCGCCTTGCGCACTCCACGGCATCTTTGAGGTTAGACTGCGCAACACTGATAATACTCTGACAGGCAGCTTTACGCTTCAAACGCTTGACTTTTCTTTTCGCGTGCATCCAGGGATTGTTTTTACGAGATTTCCTAACTTCGTTTGGTATGAAGGTATTGAGGCAATAAGTACATATTTCCTTAAACCTCCTCCATAAGTCGGCAGTATCCGAGCCATTAAAATCACTCAGACAAATTTCGAAATAGTCAAGCACGCTTTCATCCCTGGCACACGAGAAATCTTTTACAACAGTTTTTATCACACGAGGCGTTTCGTACCTGGCTTTCACAGGAAAAGAAAACACAACCATGTCATGGTCTGATAGGCCACGTTCCACAGACACATTAAAAGTTTCAATTGATTGACTGACAAACACAAGATCAAGAATTAACGCAGAAGCCCCCTGGATACGTGTAGGTTGTTTCACTACTTGGTGCAAATTGTGGGTTAGCATTATATCAAGCAAATGCGAGGAGCTTGTGCAATGAACAGGGGACGGGGAAGGACAATTCCAATCAATTTCCGGTAGATTGAAATCGCCCACAAGGAATATATTTTCTTGTTTGAACGTTAACATGGGGTCGCCGAGATCACTTAAGAACTGAGGCGGTGAGTCAGGAGGGCGATAAACCGCGGATAACAAAAATGATTTGCCGAAACAAGACAATTCTTTCATGGTTGTCGATTTGACTGAGGAAATGTCCTTTGACCAAGACAGCGACGCCTCCCCCCCTTGACGGCCTATCACGTCGGAAAACGCGATACGATGGGGGGAAAACGTCTTCTTCCGAAATTGCACATCGCAGCCAGGTTTCCGTAATGATTACCACATGTGGGTTATTAGCCAGGATGATAGCCTCAAGCTGTTCAGCTTTATTAACAATACTTCGTGAATTTAAATTCAACAGCCGAAACTCTTTCTCTTCAGGCGGTTTGCGTCAAGTGGCCACTAAGCCACTCTGAAAATTGGCTAGCTTTACTCTGCAGTTCTTCTTGCCGTCCCAAATGTACGTTTCTTTATCAACCCGTAGCCGTTTATTTGAAAGATGAACTTCCTTTCCCTCCAAATTTTCCTTCCTAGCACTTTCCCACAATAATTTGCGCTTCCTGAGTGTTTGTTTAGAGTAGTCGGTTTGAACTGATATTTGCGTTCCTTTCAGCTTATGGGCGTTTTTTAGGACGAGTTCTTTTTCATTAAAATCTTGGAAGTGAATTATAAGTGGGCGCTCCTTGCCAGGCTTGCCTAACCTGTGGATCCTGCCGACAGATTTGCATGGGACACCAAGTTTATCAGAAAAAAACTTTCGTGAGAACTTTATCTTTCAAATCATTTTCAGTTTCATTCGGGTCATCCTGTACGCCAAAAACTATTAAATTGGATCGCCTACATCGGTCTTCCAAGTCGGTGATCTTTGCCTCAAGAGAAACTATTGTTTGTTCTAGGGTGTCAATTCGAGCTGTTCTCTGTTCCAATTCAGCAAACCTCGCGCTTAGGCCAGTAATAAGCGTTTGCATGTTATCTTGCTGAGTCATTAGAGCAGCTATATCTTCAGGGATTTTGTTTTGACCAGCCAATAGTTGCTTAAGTTGATCCTCTATAACTGGCCCAGGGTTCGTCTCGACATCCCCACACAAAAGTAGCGTGCATACACAATACACATCATGTAAAAGTGTGAGACACTGGTGCGGGCACGGCAAGACCAAAAGACATCGATAATCACTCTTAGTGCTACTTTAGTAGGCACCAACCTGGGAAAAGCAGAAGACCGGCTTGTTAAGCCACATGCCTGCTGATGGTCCGCCGTGCTCACTGAAGACGAAATCCCGGAGGCCGAGTTTTAAAGGTGTCGAACTTGACGTCACATGGTGCGGAGACGGCGCAGTTGGCATTTCCAATCGCTGATAGCTTGAGTGACGAGGCACCAGCCACGTGGACAGTCCTTGATTAGACGCGAAGCCAGTGTGAAGATCCGGTTGAACGAACGCACCGGCAAGACCAAGCAGAAAAACCTGGGAAAAGCAGGAGAGCGGCTTGTTAAGCCACATGCCTTCTGATGGTCCGCCGTGCCCACTGGATGAAAACTGGATGAAACTCGGCGCAATAATAGAGTTGTCTTAGCGGCTAACTGTACTATAATTTG